>NC_083101.1:30271647-30528390 GCF_949774975.1 Lagenorhynchus albirostris | reverse complement strand
TTGGTGATATCTCACTTCCTACAATGCATAACTCTTTTAGTCCTTTTACGTTGTCTATTCATTGTTATTTACCTCACAGGACTGTTAAAAGGATGCTTGCTATAAGCGCATTTGTGAAGGAGACTTGAAAAGCATACATTCTACAAAAATATGTATGGCTGGGTTTTTTCCTAAATCTGTCTCAAATGAAAAGCAATGAGGCATAATTCAGCCTCACTAAAAGAGAAGTCATCCTGCTTAATTCTTTACCACTTGAACCCTTGAAGGCTCATCTCTACAGACAGACCATCCCTGTCCAAGCAGATATTAGCTTTTCAGGGTCAGAGTTTACTCCAGCTGACACAATACCAGCCCAGGTAAGTAGGATCAACCGACTCCCTCAGTACAGGAGAAACACAGTCTCCCCTGAAAGTGTCTGACTCCTTCACAGTCAGGAGGTCTGAAAGTCTAGCTGAGGTGTTAGGTTGAGGGAAGGTGGCTGGCTTACTCCTTGTTTACCTTTTCCCCATTGCTCTCTTCTCCCACCTTCCCATACAGGAAAGATCTGAGAAAGAAATGAGTGGCTTAAAGATTGCCATTAGTTTGTTTTTCATGCATTTACTCAGAAAGCAATGTGGCAGACGCTGAGATGTTCTTTCTTCCTTCTTGCCTAGTTTTAGAGATTCTGCATCCCATTTCTAGTGCTGTACTGTTTCTCTACTCTTTTGTGTATGTGAATGGGAGTAGCTAGAGTAGGCAGGAGAAAAGACAATGAGATTCTCATCTCTGCATTTAGTGGTGCCACTAAAGTGTACAATACCTTGTTATGAGAGCTCCACGTATTTGCCTAGGGCAATGATACTCAAAGTAGCTGGTTTGCAAACTGTTGTCTATCCAAGATGAGATAAGGAGCTTGTGCCAGTATGAACCAAATATGAACCAACACACTGCCTTCTTCATTAAGAAAGACTTGCCAAGAAAATAATGTCAGATGAGCCGAACAGTGGGCTTAGTGGTATGGTAGGCGGAGTTGGGGTAGAGAGGTTAGACTGCGTGTCCATAGTCTCATGAGGAATTTACTATAATTTCTCCTATAGGAGAAATGAGAAAGACCAACATTTCTGAAAAACCTTGGGCATCTTATTGAAGCTTCTATGGCAATACCTAAGGCTCTAGAAACTGCATTGATGATGTGCATTTATAAAGATTTGCTATTGGTATAGAGACAGTGCCTATGGCATGTCTTCTAATCCTAGGCAAGGGTGCAAGCTAGCTGGGAACATAGTTCTTTTCGCAGGTGGGTGCTAAACCCACTTACTTTTTTTTTAAGAGAAATAAAATGAGGGAGTGTGTAGAGAGTAAGGTGGAAGATGAAGACATGTTACACTGTGAATCATATTCTATTTTGATTAGTAGCAACTATTGGAGAATTAGTGGTGAATTAGGACTAGAATGATTCTTATCAGATCAAAACCGACACCTCTCTACTGGTTAGTTAGCCAACACTATAAATTTTTCCAAAGTACTTCACTTTCTTATTTGATTCACACAATAACTCTGTCAGATTGGTAAAGTAACCTTCTTTTGATTGACAAGCCTAGATGCTCACAGATAGAGTCACTAAGATTCCATGGCCAGTAAGAGGCAGAGGTACACTGAGTCTTTTTTTGAGTACTGTTTAATATACCTTCCATTATGTCATGCTCGTTTAACCAACATGACTGGAATGTGACTGGAGGTATTCATGAAATAAAATCTAGTGGCACAAAATCCAAGGTGATTTCTGCCACACCAGAAGATAAAACATTAAGGAATTAGACACCAAAATTGGTTTTCAGTTGATTCAGTCATAAGTTTACTCCAAGATGTAATAGCCAAGGAGATCAAGACCCAAGATTCTCTATGACTATTCTATGGCAGGCGCAAAGAAAAGGGGTGAGACAGATTAATTGCCCAATGAATGGTGTGTGCCAGTCTCTTCTGCTCTATTTATCTAGAAAAATAAGTAAGCATTGTAAACAAAATTCCCAGAATAGAAATTCCAAATTAATCCCAGGTCTCTGTTTTTCAAGAGGAACGTGTAAAAGATCACTGCTAAGAAAAGTTTTGCATCACTTGACATTTAATTTGAAATTATTTATCTTCAAGTCAGCAACAATTAGGTGCTACTATCAGCCATTCATCATGAATTGCAGAATACATTTCCCCCAGAGGAGAAAGAACAGTGTCTTGAATAGAGAAAGTCAAGGAAAACCACCACAGTTGAGATCAGATGTTTTAAAAATAAATGTCCTTTACTTGTCCCCTCATGAGGCACGTAAGTTATATTGTGATATCACTGCTTTGTCCCTTGTACCTTACAAAAGTGGCACCATGCTGGCGAAATTCTAATAAACAGAATTCAGTACTTAGCCCTGTATTATAAAAATGGACCATCCAAAACACTTATATTTCCATGGGAAAAAACATATGCTAATTAGTTAGCATATATGGCTCGTGAGACAGGCACATGGTACATTCAACAAGAGAAGAAAATAGTAGTGTGGTCACCTTTTAATTGCGTGGGTTTGAATCTAAGCCAATTATAATACTCCATTAACTCTGCCTAATGAAACCAATATGGAATTAACATGAGATACACATTTTAGAAAGAAATGTGTATCTGTCACTACCTCAGTAGGTAAATTTGAGGCATTAACTTTGGAGAAACAATACAAACTCTCAGAAGAAAAAGTAGCAGGGGAGTGAAGAGAAAGAAAGAACTGGAGGAGCTGAATGTTACTTAAATGTAAATGTTAACTGCATCCATGTGCAGATCATTATTTGAAGGTCATGGGAACAGAATTTAGTTGGCCTCAAGTGGAGGTTTGGGTGTGATAAAGTCAGAATTTTGGGGGTAGAAGCATCTTTGACTCTATCCTATATGTAATGTTGTATTAAGCTTTTATTATGTAGTGATAATACACGTACGGTTTCCAAAAGTGGGTAGCTAACTATCTAATTTTAATGGATTTCCCTGATTGAAGGAAGTTGGTTCCTTCCAAGCTGATGAACCTATGTGTTTATGCTTCAAATAAATAGTATACTGAAATAAAACGACTATGCTACTCTCAGGGGTTTGATCATATCAGTGGTATCTCTTTCCATTCAGGAGTTGTGGCAGGATGTTATCAAAACCATTATTTACTAATTAAAGGTTTCATGTGAAAGAAATCAGTAGCCCAAAAGAAAGTGGGAGAAAACATTGTGGCAGCTCCTGCTCTAAAAGCACTTTTGATTTGTCTGATGGTGTGGACAGGCCCCCTCTCTTCTAGAATCCTTTAATCATGCACTGGCACAGTCAACAAATTAGGTCACTGGGCATAGATTCTAATAAGGACAGTGGCTAAATTAAGTCCATTTGATTTAATGTGTAAAATGACTTCATCATTCTTTTATATTTAGAAAGTTTAAAAAAAAAATCACATCATTGTATTAGAGGAAGGTCCACTTTTCAGAAGCCAGGGGAAGATGAGTTATTATTTTTGCTGAAAGCAGATGGTGGTCATATCCTAAGATTACATGTTACAGTGACTTGACATTGAGCTGGACATTTTAAATATAGGACATTATAGAATGACATTTAAATTATATACTAAAAGTAAGACAGGTTAGATATGTTTGAATTTAAAATACAAAGATAAATGAAAGAAAATGTCCTCAGTTGGCCAAACTAGATCTGAGTTAATAAAATAATCCCTCCCTTTCAAGATGTGTCTCATGAAAGTAACAATGACAACAGTGATTTAAAATACACTTCTGAATTGAAATACAGAAGTAAATGTGCTTGACATAGTATTTATTTTATTGTCAGCTTGCAAGGGTTGTCCCTGGAGGACTCTTCGTCCTTCAGTGGTCCTAAAGCTTTGAAATTTACTTATTCTAGATGCTTCTTCACAGTTTCTCTGGTCTCCAAGTTGTAGTGTGCTGTATACTACAAAAATTCATCATGGAGCACAGACAATTTCACTTCTAACTAAGGAACACTAATTTTGGGGAAAATTCTTGCTATTTAAGACTCTTGCCAAACAATCTACAAATGGAAAGGAGTCTGGAGAATGTGAACACTATTGGCATGTATGAAGTATTAGGTAATAAAGAAGCAATGATGAGAAGCAAGTGATGCTGACTCTTGCATTTGTTAGATCTTATTCTGCATATCTATTAATAATGATACACCCTATGGATGCAATTTCATGTTTATAACACTGGGCATTGGCAGCGTTGTGCACCTGTGTTTTCCATGCCTTCCCATCTGCTGCCTACAGTCATTCAGATTCAGGTGACGGAAATATTTCAGATAAAAGTTAATTAGCCTGCACTCTGCAGATCAAATCTCTACAGTTCAGCATTAAATAGAAATCTTCTGGGCAACTGCTGAAAGTGGCCTGAGGCTGCCCTTCCTAAAATTAAAAATGTAAGATTCATTTTTCTAGAAAAGAAACCTTTAGTACTCTGTTTATATTTTACACGTAGATTTGATCAAACTTTTCACATATATTCGCTCTTACTCATTTTATATTTTTATCTCTGTATATATATCGAAAGTGGAAGAGAGATTAGAAATATTTTTTTCCAGCTACAGTGATAGAATGAAAATGATATAGAGTTAGAAATTCTCCCGAGTCTGGACTCTATTATTAGTACACCAACCAATGTTGATCAAGCCCCAGAACTTTCCTCAGTTTCTCAGTTTTTAAAATGGGACCAACACCAACTACCTATTTGTTTCATAAATACTTTGTGCAAGACTCAATCATGCTTGATATTTTATTAAAAAATAATGCACAAAATGCAGAAAACTCCTATTGCTAAAAGGACCCCACCTTCTCTGTAAATATTTATCTTATTGTCAACAGTTAAGTTCTCAAGTAGCTTCCTTTATTGAAACTATATATATATATATTGTTAACCCATAGGAAACTAAATCATTATAGTCTTCTTTACTTCTAGATAATTGGAGCAGAAATGGGCTGAACACAACTAAATATAGCCAGTCTTTGAACCCATATCACACACAGAGAGAGTAGGGACAAAGAAACAATCCCAAATGAGTCCTCCCGTCCATTTTTACGGTATCAGATAATATTTCTAATGCCTTTCAATACCCAAGACTAATTAACCACTCTACCTATTGTTTCTGTACTAATTGCAGATTTCCTGTTTACTCAAAGGAATTCAGAGGGAGGTGTTTTCTTCTTTACACCGTCGCCTAAAGCTCAGGGACATCGTCTAAAGAAGTCGGAAGGGGCAGGTGCTCTTTCCGACAGGTGCTTTTAGAGTTCCTCAGGGGAGTGAAAGACTCTGGCAGTCTGGGATCTTCTATGTCCATTCCCCGCGCTAGTCATTAGAACTTCGACTTCTATTCAATACTTCCATAGGGTATCCACTATGTTTCTCCCAACTGGTCAAAACGTGAAGATTTTTTCGCATATTCTCCCACTTCCTTACTTCCATCTGCTACTCTACCTCTCATTTTATTTCCATCTGCGCTTTAAAATGCTTTATTTTACTTCTACTGAGACCCTTCTACCTGTAAGCTACGGATATGGTCCGATCCTTAAACAATATCAAAGTTGCAAAGCCCCACGACCCTCAGGTCTTCATCCGCGTTCTCTTCCTCCGCCCACCCTCCGCCCCCGCTACCATCCCGGCCCCCAGCGGTGCCCATCTCCACTCCACGCCCCAGACTCCTCTCACCTGACTCTCCCGCGGAAACTCGTGGCGCACGATGCTGATAACTGGAATGTGCAGGACGGAGCTGACCAAGTCGAGCTCCATCATCTCGCCCAGGCCCTGGGGGAAGGCGAGCAGCGCCGATACCCCTTGCACCACCACGGTGTGACACACGCTCTGCAGAAAGGAGAACGGGTCACTGCTCCACGGCGAGCTAGGGGAGGAGAAGGGCAAGAGCGGCAGATCGCCCAGGCCCGCCTCGATGGCCATCACTACTTCCAAAGACAGGTTGTAGGGCAGCAGCCCTTCCACTCGGTTCAGGTTGTCCACGGCGAAGAGGAGGGCATCCCGAGGCCACAGGGTCTCGGCCCGGTCGCCCTCCCCGGGCTTCCGTGCGCCCGGCGGCCCCCGGCCATACAGGGCGCTCCCCAACCAGCGTGCGCCCGGCGAGGGCGCCGGGGGCCGCCAAGTACCTGGCTCAGGTTCATCTCGCTGGGCGCCTGTCCGGCTGCCGTCCGGGGCGCGGCTGGCCGTGCGGGGGGCCGTGGTCCAGGGCTGCAAGTGCACCGCGCCCACCCTCACCGCGTGTCCGATGCGCTTGAGGATCTGGCAGGGTTGCGGGTGCGAGGAGGAGCCGGGCACCCCGGCCAGCACCAGTGCGCAGGGCGGCGGCAGCAGCAGACAGACCCTGCTCAGCAGCCACCACAAACTCAATCTCCTCATTACTGAGACCCGCAGGGAGAAAGCGCGCCCCCTCCTGACCCCGGCTCTCCCCCGGGCAGCCTCCGCCTAAGGTCCCCGCCCCCAGGTTCCGCTGGCAGCTCACTCCGCGCGGCGAAGCTGTCCCAGGAGCTGAAGCGGACTCCGGGCCATCCAAGTTGGAACCTAGCGCGCCCTAGGCAGTCTCGGGACCTGCTCCCAAGTCCCTCCGCCTCGCATCCTCTGCCCGCCCGGTCCCTGCGCTGAGCGGGGCGGGCGGCGCTGGTCACCCGCGGCTTGGGTGCTTGTTCCCCGCCCGCCCCATCCGCAGGGCGGCTTGGGCACTGCGTCCGGCCCCGCGGGGAAGCAGGACTGAGAAGCGGCTGCGATTCCTAGGGGGCAACGGTGACCGAGGAGGCAAGGTTCTCACTTGGATTCTTTTCTCGCCCAGGCGAGACCCACTTATTTCTTTGGGGTCGCGCAGGAGAAGGCGTTCACGCCCGGGGTGCGGAAAAGCAGCCAAATCCTCCTTGCTCCACCGTCGGCCACCATCTCGCGGGCTCTCCCAGCGCTGGCTTCATTTTTCTTCTTCCCTCGCTACTTCCTCTCTTCCTTTCTTTCGTCCTCTTTCCGCCCAGTCGCCGCCGCCGCTGGCTTCCTCAGAGGAGCGACGCGACTGGCCAGCAAAGGGTGGTTCTGCTGGGAGCGCAAAGTTCTCCCCGCCTCAGCCGGCGCCTGTCTGCTGCTGAGCCCTAGCGCCAGCCTGTCGCTTGGCTGTGCTAGACGCCCACTGTTGGTGAGATTCCCGGGTGGCGCTTCCCGCGCCCCTGGCAAGTTCTCTCCCCTCCAAGGCTAGGGCTCATAGTTTGCGAAATTCCTTGCGACCTAAGAGGGAGAATTCTGGATTCGGAGTTGCGCCCGAGGAATCTGAAATCCAGTAGGTTGAAAGAGGCCGTGATTTTAAGAAGCTTCTCTTCGATGTCTTTCTTCAACGGTTTTTCTAGCTGAGGGTATTAAAGCAAGAATCATATACACATTGAATCTCGGCTTCGTGCTCTCTGGCTCATGGGCCTTTGCCAATTTTTAAGGATCCCAATGTTTTGGGGTTCTCAAAATTATAACAGTGAATTCGAAGCAATTATTTGATCAAGAAATTAAAGAGATTTAAAATAATTTGAAAGTATACTTTCAAGCACAGTCAACAGCAGTTTGTAGTTTAGACCAAGGGTCCTCCAGATCACTGTTACTAGTAAGTGCTTTCATTTGTGTGGTAATACAATGAGGTCAGTGAGTTATGATTTGATCTTTACCTCCATGATCTGAAAGATCTGGAGTTAGAAGGAAGGAGAGGGTTAAGGGTAGGCCTGTGGTTTCCACACATACAGTACATTTATTTTATTTTATCCCACAGTTTCATTTAGAAGGAGAGTAGCAGAGATATCCATGGGGCAGAGCAAGCACCCAGGATCAGGAGTTCTGAATTTCAATAACACTTCCAGAGAACCATGACCTTGGCGATTTATTTTACCTGACCTTGCCCTGCTGTTTGGATCTGGTAAATTGTTATGCAAATACACCTAGCTTTTAGCTCTGGAGAGTTGTTTTGATTCATGAGCTACAGTCTCCATCTTGCTTTAAATCCTTGGGATGAAGAGGCTCTAGGTAAATAAAATTCCCAAGAAGCTTGCAAAGTGAATGTTGTTTTCCTCAGCACAGATCTTGAAAGTCATCTCAGAGCTAACCTTACCTGACATTCTAATTAGCTTTTGCAAGACTGGGATGCCGGAGAAAAGACTCCCATGAGGCAAAAGTGGAAATCACAGTAGAGTCTGAACCAGAAGGGAAGGATTCTTCCTGAGGCCATAGAGAGGCTCTCATGCATGGACGCTGGAACTTTCCTCTTGCTCCAGATGATTCCACTGATATGGGATCTGAATAAGAAAACTATAGAATGTTGTGGTCCTTGCCTTACAGGAAGACTGGGAATCAATTAATTGTGTAGTAAGGAGGTGTGTTTGTCTGTGTATGAGTACGTGTGCATGGAGGAATATGACGTTATGACCATGCCCTCGAGTGATTATCTGAGTACTTGGCATTACATGTATGTTCAAACCAGATTCCCAAGAAAGTAGTCGGTGATGAAGAACAGTTGGATCTCATCTGTTAATGGCATTCGAGAGCCGCTGTGTTACTAACCCTTTCCAGTCAGTCCCTGACAAGGGCCCTACTGCCCCGTGTCCTTGGAGCCAATAGAACAGACCAAGTTCAGTTTAGAAGCAAAGTAAAGTTTTTTTCTTTGATCAGAGAACACAGAGGTGCAGGCTCGCACCCCAGAGAACGTGCGTTCCCTGACAGGCTACAGGTGGGGCTACTTCATAGGGATCTCGTCAGTGGGGAGGGGCAGAGTCCTCACCGGGCAGGCACAGCTGTGCTGCTTTTGCCCCAGACAGAGCACGCTGCGTCTCTGGGCGTGGCCCGCTGCCGCCATCTTGAATTGAGTATCCCGCGCGGTTTGTGCGCACCGCTCCCGAGCTGAGGCGTCAGTGCAGCCCTTTCTCACCGCGAGCTCTGGTCTGAAGTGCTGAGTGTGAGGCCTCTGCACCGGCACCCCATGAGTAAGTGAAACTGGACTAAGCGCCAAGGAAAGAAAGGTTAGACTTTATTTCATTACCCGGGTTCCGTTTTTACTTCCCGGGAATTGTTAATGGGTTCTGCTGGTGCCCGTTGTGTGTTCTTTAGGCCTCTCACGAGTCCTGGACTACTTGGGGGGAATGCCTCCACTGGTTGTTCATAGAATGGAGGAGGATTCCCACAGTTCTGAGGACAGTGCTGCCGTGGCTCATGATAAAACCATAGCTGAATCTTTCAAATACTGTTTGAATGGTGAAGAGCAGCCCTTCCTTCTTGTGCCTCCTCTTGTTTCTTTCTGGGTTTTTCAATTATGCTACCCTGATTTCCTTCCCATTTCCTCATGCTGCTCAGTTCTCTTTTTCCATATCACTGTAATCGGAACATCTCTGACATTCTTTTCTCTCCTTTCCCCACATCTTCCTTTTTCTTTCCCCTTTTTCACACTTCAGTGGTCATAATTTTGAAAGCTTTTTAAAGATTCAGTCATCAGTTCAGTGACCATTTATGAAACTCCTACTATGTGCAGGCATTGCTGTAGAACTGTCCAGGGGAATAGATGAATAAACTCTAGTTCAGAGAAGTTGAGGATATTTTTTTCCTCCACAAAGTCACATTGTTAATGAGTGAACAAAATGCTAACGTCGAGCTTATATTTTAGTGGGAGAGACAGACAATAAAACATACAAGTAAGTAAATGTAGGATGTGTTAGTTGATACTAAGGGGAAAAATGAAGCAGCAAAAAAGAAGTATTATGGAGGAGACTGGGTAGTAATTTTAGATAGGGGAGCCAGGGTAAACCCCTCTGAGAAGATTACTTTTGAATAAGGACCTAAAGGGAGGTGAGGAAGTGATTCATACGAATACTTGAAGCAAGAATTTCCGAGCAGAGGAAACAGCAAGTGCAAAGGCCCTGAGGCAGGAGTGTTTCCAGTATGTTTGAAGAGTAGTGACGGGTCCAGAGTTGCTGGAGCAATATGACCCAGTGCAAGAGTTATGGCTGGTGAGGTCAGGCAGGCAATGAGGAGGCGGCAGACAACGTAAGCCAATCATTAACTTTGACTTCTACTCTGAAAGGGATGAGAAGGCACTGGGAAGGAGAGAGATAAGAAGAACTTACGGACTTATGTTTTACCAGGACCACTCTAGCTGCTCTGTTGATAAGTAGAGGAAAGATGGGCTAGGATGCAAGTCAGGAGACCAGGTGTGACGCAGTTGCAGTAATCCACGAGAGATAATATTACTGTCAAATCATAAAATAACTTTATTGCATTAGTGTTATGATTCCCATTCTATAGAATAGAAAATCATATCTGAAGGAAGTTATTTGCACAAAGTCATCACATAGTGAGTGGCAGTGTGGATTAGAAATTTTAAGTTCATGCCAGCTGCATTGTTGGTAGTAAGAATCAGACCGATTTCGAAATTGGCTCACTCAGAGAAGATGAAGCTCTTTATTACCAGATTTGAGATGAGAACTACTAATCTAAGAACCCACGTTGGAGAGTCAAATAAACAAAAACAAATCCAAATGTTCACAATTTAAAATGTGCTTTTGTGCACGTATGTGTTTTCTTGTACCCGGCGCGGGTAGACTGAAAGTTGAAATATTCGGAGGTAGCCCAGGAAAGGCTGCAGTGAAGGATGCTGTGTGAGTCAAGAACCTGGATGCTGTTCTCATCTCTGTTTCCCTATGGATGTGACATTTAACGTCCTGGAGCTCAAGCTTTCGCCTGTGTACTGGGGTTGTGGTGACAGCTCTTGGTAGTTGTCTGCATGGCAGTGCGTGGACTCCTGTGAACCCTTTCAAGTTCCACAGGAAGAGGAAGCTTCTTGTAGGGCTATCAGTTCTGTCACATTTATAAAGGTTTGGAAAACTATCGTTGTTTTTTTTTTTTTTTTTTGCCTATACCCTGACATATTTCAAGTTCTGCCCATATCTAGCTTTGTTTTTGTAGATGGCGACAATATTAAATGGCATGTTTCTATCTGGGTCTGTCTTTAATGCAATAGTAACCGTGTAGGTTTTTAAAATCAATATTCAGATGAAAAGTGTGCTCACCTTTAACTAATAACACACATGAGTCCAATTGTGCCCTCTCCCACGTAACTTCTCTGTCTCTATTGCGAGAGACCTCATGGTTATAAGAAGCTTTCTGGGTAGAAACAAACCAAAAAATATGTGGAGTTGGTAGAGGAGCCTTGGTAGCAGAATTTGAGGAGGGAATGAATCTAGAGAATCTGGAAAAAAAATAAGTCAGTTTAGAGGAGCAGACCCCGAGGGCTCATCTATATAAAGCTTAATTATTCTTTTCTTGTTCCCCTAGTTAAAAAAAAGGCTATGTCGACTTGAAACCTTGTAACATTATCCTATATTCTACTAATTAGGCATTAATTTTGGCAGTAGTCATGCTCTTCTAAAAATGCAAATAACCCTCATGATTATGGGACTATCCATCACACATTAGTGTAAATTATTTTACCCCAATTGTTGTAAAATTAATATCGTGTTGGGAAGTTTGGTGGGGGGGAAAGGAATTCATTTTGTATTATAAGGGAATTTGGGGATATAGAAAAGAACCAGTGGGATTTCACTAAAGAAGTTTTGGGCAATCTGAGGGACTGGAAACAGGAGAAAAAGAGTATTAGGAACTAAGAAAATGGGGTGAAAAGGAAGCAAAAAATGATTAGTCCATCTTGACTATTTCAAATAGTGCTTAAACTTTGCCCTTATACTGGAAAAATAAAGAGAAATGGCTTCTCTTTTGTACCACATGATCACCTATACCTGGGAAACCAAATTCAGTGCAAAGTTATTACCAACATATAAATTAGGAACTGCCAATAGTTGTCTTTCAGCTGTGAATAAGAACACAGCTGTGGTGTCTTCAGACTAGTTGTTGTCAGGGCAGTAAGTTATCAGCTGTGACAAGAGCGTGGCCTTTTCAACATCCACCAGGATTATTAGCTGAGCGTCTGGCTCTCCTGATTCTTGTCCTAAACAACGCACCACAGGGAACTCAAATAGGACTCGGAGAGGCCAATATGGCAGTCTCCCTCCATCTCTCTCTCTCTTTTATTCTAATCATTCCAATTTAGTGTTTATCCAAATGAGCTATAGAATAAAACTTGGCCCATTACAGGTTGTGACATTTTTAAAGGACTTTTTCTTGCCCAGTTTGTAGCATGAATTTTATAACTGTAGCCAAAAGAAATTGGGAATTTTCTAAAGGCTATTTGCCTTTCTAGATCTCATGCCTTACAAATGTGAAAAGCATTTTGTTTTTAAAAAAATAGTTTTTGTTTCTTTAGAAAGAGATTTTAAGGGAGGTTTTCAGAACATGCACAAGAATTGGTAAATCTTCATTATTCTAGAGCTTATTATCTTGAGTGTCTTTTTTATGTCAGGCACTTTGTATACATGATATGCTAACATTTTATAGATGATGAAACTGTTGCTTGGTGAGGTTGAGTCATTTTCAAATGACTGGGAGGCAAACCTAGATTTGATTCTCTGACTCCAAAGTCCATGCTCTTTTAATTTCCACTTCAGCCCTGGCTGACTCTTGAACCATTATCTAACTAATATATAGGGATGAACATAATCACAGAACTACTTGATTATCACTTGTCAGAGTATATAAATGAAAACTCTTAAAGTTTTAATATTGAAGGAGGTCTTAGGGAATGGTTTTCTCACTGTTTAATAATGCACATAAATAGGCATGAATCATAATTTTCTATTCTCATATTGGACCACAAAATATCCAGAGATATATTATCTATTTCAGTTGTGAAATGACACCTACCATGGCTGCAGTTGGAATGTCATTGGAAATATTATCTCATAACTCATTATCCTCCTCAGGATCTCTGTTCAGCAACCACATAGTCAGGATATCAAGAAATATTTCAATATGTAAAAGTTTAGGTGATTTGGGATGGTGCTTCTGGAATGTTCTTGGGAAAAGTTTAGTTCAAGGGCAACCTTTATTCTCCATAAGGAAGACCAGAGTCTTTTTTTCATAGACTGTAATTGACAAGAATTCTATCCTGATCCAAAGATTGAAGAGTTGGCTTGGTATAAGCCAGCTCACTCAAAAATGAGTTTGGATATACTTTATATTGTGATGTGTGAGTTTTGGCTAAACAGAGTTATCCTCTGTGCCATTTCCAAGTGCTACAACTGATGCAGACAGAAAAGAAAAAGATCTCATGATTTTGCTGAAGGATAACCTTCTGGGAACTGAACCTCTCTTTGAAATGAGAGCTAGTCATCTAGAAATTGTTAGTGAAAGAGGAATGACCTCTTCCTGAATTTGAAATCCCCTCAAAAAACACTGTACCTTTTTCTTCTGGGGGTGCCATAATTGGGTTAAAAAAATCAATTGCTCCCCTCCCCAACAGTTCTATCACTGCAGTATACACTATGGAGGGCAGACTGAGAAAGACTGAGACAGTAGCAGCAGTGATTAGCTTACGATCACATGGGATTCTACCAAGAGCTCAATGGGAAAACATTCCGTCCATTAAAGATGCTGGTATAATGAAACTGATTAGGATGAAGCAGGATGAAAATAATAACTCTTGTATTCTGGAATGGGATGACACCTCTTTTTTTTTGAAGAGCTTAATGCATTTTTGCAAAATTAAAAAAAATTTCCAAAGTAAGAAGAGGGTAGACATATTAATATATTTATGTAGTTTTAAATCAATTATAAATAGCTGATGCCTGCAGCAGAGAGTCAATAAATGAATAGCCCAAGGTTCCACAGCAGAATTAAAATCCCATTTCTTTTATAGCAGTAAAAATGGGAGGCAGAATTTACTACTGTGACCACAGATGGGAGAGCTGGTGCTGTGTAGTCTGGTGTTTCTCCTCTGATCTACTCTCAAGCAAAGGGACCCCTATTTGGTTCTGATATTTGATGCCATTAAGGTGAGGGCTGAGCTTTTCTGGTAATGAAAACACTTGCAGCCCATTTGGTTATAATGGCCATATCTGCCTTAATCTTCATTTGTATTTTTTAGCTGAGAGGTTTGCAGTTTCCTCCAGCCTTAGTATGGCTTCTTCCTGAAGTCCTTCATGTGGTTGGTGGCTCAGTCATGTTTCTGTGGAGTTTTGAAAATGGTCTTCAGCAAAAGCAATCTTCCTTTGCTATTGTACCAGCTATTCAATCTTCCTTTTTAAGACTCCCTGCTAGCTCCCTGCTGGTTTCTAAATCAAGCTGTGATTTTCCTGGTTTATCAGCCTCAACATCATGGGGTTTAAATTTGCTATTAGAGACTTTTTTTTTTTTTTTTTACTGGTATCTTCTCCAGTGCTGAAATATATCATCTTCATTCCAGAAGTGGTGGCCTGGCAGCATCCACGGTTAGTGGTGCAGGCATCTGTGTGTGTATGGGATACAGTCTGTATGTATATGGGATATAATCTCCCATTGTCTATAGCTTTTCTGCTTTTGCATCCATAATTTTCAAGTGACTACAGTATCTGTAGGTTGCCTGTATATTATTTTGTTCTGATTCTGTAATGCCAGCAAGTCTTTGTCTACGTAGTCAGGAGCTGTGGTTTAAAGAAATGAAACTAGCTAATGCAATCTTTGACTATATTTTTCACAAGGTCAGAAAATATGATGATAATGAAATTACACTGAATCCTATGAGTATATTAGGAAAGTCTTTAGTAATGTATTCATATATAATGTATTATAAAATAGATGTGTGTATAATAAAAATATAATTTAGCAGTAGGTACAAGTTGAATTATTAATCTCAATTCTCTATTCCCCTGTATTAGTAACATGGCCTCATGCTAGGTGGACTATATATCTCTAGTCCTTGATTTGGGGCTTGGCTAACCCATTGCTTTGACCAATGGAATTTTAGTGGATATGATGCAAACAAAGGCTTGATATGTGCTTGCACAGTTGGACTTGTTTTCTTGAGCTCCCACTTTTCACCCAAAGAAAAATATTCTTTGGATAGCTGCTGGTCCAAAGACCATGAGAGGTATGTAGAACAGACCTGGGCCCAACTGCAGCTTGAGGCCAAGTCCAAATGACTTCAGCCTGGATCAGCTGAATTCCAGTGAACAACTGTCTGGTGAGTTGGAAATAAGTGCTATGCTTTATGCTGAGATCGTTTTGTTATCTGTTATGCAGCAAAGTGACTGATACACATGTATAAGTCTGTGGGAAAAATTAATTAGTTGCATTGTATTCACTTTCAGGAGAAACATGCCAAAGATAAACCAGAGATTTATAGGTTAAGAAAAAACTCTCAAACATCTCCATAGTATATCCTGGGGTTAGCCCACATTCAGTCCAAGCCCTTACATTTATTGGGTTGGCCAAAAAGTTCGTTTGGATTTTTCCCTAAGATGTTACAGAAAAAAAAGAATGAAAGTTTTGGCCAATTCAGTGCTTCTGTAACCTCACGCCGTGAATGTTCACACTCTTTTCATGACCCAACACAATGAAGATATTGAACCATCGTGAAATTGAACATATTCAGCAAGTACTTATGAAAAACAATTACATAAATTCATGTAGTGCCTAGAATAAGCATTATCAAGGTTAAAATGAATACATCTAGTCACAAAATAATCTTAAAATAACATACTTTATTTGCACTTTTCAAATAGCATGAAGAGAGATACATACAGTGTAGTAATATTAAAATTTTATCTTTCCCATTCATTTCCTTTATTCATTGCAACTTTTCCACATTTCTTTCATTTTAAATTGACCTTAAAATCTCCTTTTCTCTGTTCCAAGATTTTCTCAGCCATAGCCTGTTTTCTCCGCTTCTAGCATTCTTCCTGGTTCTGCATAACAAACCCTGAGAGAACTGAGCCCAATCCAGCTGTCAGGAGACTGAGGACTTCAAGCCAGAATCTTCTTTAGTTCCCAGAGTTAGGATAAAGGCTGGGAACACTCATAATTTAATAACTGTTGACACATCACTTGTGGAAACGAAATCAGCTCTGTGTTAGGGATATGATAAATGTTTGGTGTAGAATGCAGACACAAGTGAAAAGGTCCCTGCTTTGGTGTTAGAGAATTTTGTTGTTCTAACAAAGCATTAAAAAGATATGAGAAATAAAGCTTGAAATGGAAGATACTTCCTGAATTGCTAGTGAGTTCTTTGTAAGAATATCAAACATAAAGGAATCAACAAAAAAATGTTAGACAACAGAAAATACAATATATGCCAGAAATCAGAAAGTGGGCCTAATAGGATAAAATAAAGCCTAAATATATTATTAATACACATATATACATATAAATATTGTTTTTAATTTGATATAGTAAATATAGGGGTTCCCAAATTTTATTTGTCAGTGGCATTTTGGGTTGTAAAAGTGCTACTTTACTTTCTATAGTTAAAATTTAATATAGCTTTCAAATTTCCATTCCTACTGATGGTGAAAAACAAAATAGGCCAATTTAAGGATATTCGATCTATTTGATTTAACACAATCCCTTAGGGTTCTTTCTCTCCCATACTCCCTTCTTCCCTTTCCTGGGGTGGAAGTGGACTTATGAATTGTCCTCGTGTTCAGTGAGGGGAGTTAGCTTTGTGGGCACCTCTCTCTCTGTTCTGGCTTACACTGGCATCTCCTGATGTGGGCTGCATCTTCTTTTGAAGCCTTAAGCAACATGCCTTCTGTGTCCACCTTGTTCTAACTCCAGGATTCTTTGAGCCATTGGCTTTTCAGCCACTTCTACACATCTCTTAAGCAGCTATGAGAATTTTCTGATGCTTGTCCATACAACACTGGGCAGCGTGGAATATGGGGAGGCTGCCCTCAGGCCTCTATCTAGGTGCTGCCCTCAGCTACTATTCAAATGCTTAAGGGTTTCTCTGCAAGGCTTCCAAACCCATAAGTTATGCTCCAAGTTCCTAGGGGATAGTTCTTCCTTCTGTGGGATCCTCTTAACCTATTTGGGGTTCATATAATCAATCTTTCTCCCCCTTAAGGATTTCAACCCCATATTGGTTTTCTCTTGGTGGTAATAACAAATCACCACATATTTAGCTGCTTAAATTAACACACATATTATCTCACAGTTTCTGTGGGTCTGGAGTCCAGGCACGGCTTACCTGGGTCCTGTTATTAGGGTCTCACCAGGCTGCAAGCCAGGTGTTGGCCAGGCTGTGTTCTCATCTGAAGAAAGACTGGGAAGGACTCTACTTTCAACTCATTCAGACTGTTGGCAGAATTCAGTTCCTTGGTGCTGTGGGACTGAGAGTCCTGGTATTTGACTGGCTATCAGCTGTTGGCTGCCCTCAGATCCTAGAGACCACCAGTAATTCCTAGAAGCTGCTCGCTGTTCCTTTCCATTTGGGCTTCTCCAAACTGGCAGCTTATTTTCTCAAGGCCTCAAGGAGAGACTCAGCTAAGATAATCTTATGTAAACATAATCAAAGGAATGACATCCCATTACCTTTACCATAAAACATAACCTAATCATGGGATTGACATCCTGTTAACTTTCCATATTCTATTGGTTAGAATCAAGTCACAGGTCTTTCCTTTACTCAAGGGTAGGGATTATTTAAGGGAGTGGACACAAGGAGGTGGGGATTATGGGGACCACCCTGAGGTTTGTTCATCACAGACCCCAAAATGAGGTAGAGAGCTGGGTACCTTCAGAGGCCCACTGCAGAAAAGTTGTGGTCACATCCCTTCTACTTCTCCTTTTCCTGTCAGCTGGTAATGTTTCTATTTCTTCAACTATTACATCATCATGTACCCTTTTCTAATCTATCTATGGATAAAATTTATGACCTAAGCGTTGGTCTGTAGATCTTTCAAATTTTTAGAATTCCAAAACAAAAACAAAAATTTTCTCTCTCAAGCCTGGCTCTTGAAAATGTGGGCTTTAAGAATGACCTCTGTGCTATAATTTTGCAACAATCTACTCAGGAGCTAAAAAGCCAAAATATGATTCTATCTTTTCTCTTTCTGACTTAAATTATGCAATAAACCTCTTTTCTCTGTCTAGCTTTAATGATGAGATAGATGCAAAATTAAAAACAAATTAATTATCAAGAAGGAAAAATAGATCAGGTGATATTTCAAAATATAATTCTTGTCCATAGGCCTGAAAACAGTGTGGAATGCTATTATTAAATGACTACTTGAAAGCTTGCATATCAACATTGAGAAAGCTCACTTTTTACCTAATATAATTCAGTTGGATTAAAGAGCTGAGTATAATCACATAGGAAAGTTGAAATATATAGATCAGAGTACTTAAGGCTACATTGTTGATGCTTTGAAGAAATAAGAATATTCCTGTGTTGATTATAAAATCAAGCTATCAACATATATGGAGGGCTGCACACATTTTTGATAAAATAATCTGGTACATGGAAATTAATACCAAAAAAACAGAAGAAAAATAAGGAAGAAAGGAAGAAAAACTAAAAGTTGTAAATAGAAAGATATTTTGCAGTACAATTGAAACACTGTAGAAACCTGGAAAGCAAAATAAATATTTAACGAGAGGAGTGATTAAGTTATTTATGGCATATTAATTCTATGTTATTTCATTCAGGCAGTAAACGTGATGAACCTGAAGATTTTAGCTTTTGGTAAATCACCTACAAATATGAAAAAAAAAACTGAGTATGTATTGCATATACTTTGCTTACAAATCTGTATACGGACTCTACACGTTACCGAACAAAAGTTCCTGTGCCTGATGCGCAGTGAGGCCAAACAAACCAAAAAGTCGGAGTTTGGAGCAGAGAAAGGTTTATTGCAGGGCCAAGCAAGGAGAATGGGTGACTCATGCTCAAAAAACCCTGAACTCTCCAGTAGTTTTCTGGGGAGAAGTTTTTAATAGGGAAAATTTGGGGTGAGGGCTGCAGGGCATGTGACCTTCTTCTGATTGGCTTGGGGATGAGGTAACAGGGCAGTGCTCCCAGCATCTTGTGCTCAGCCTGAAGTTGCCATCCTCTACCTGGCTGGGGGCCTTAGTTCTGCAGAAGAACTCAAGATACTGTTATGTATATTCCTTGAGGAGGAACCAGGACCCTGCCCCAAGGCTGCACTATTGTTTCTTGATTGCTCCTCCCTTGTCTCTATTCCCTCCCTTCCCTGATTAGGAACTGTTTGAATCTGCCCTTTGGAACTCAGGGAAGGTTAAGGAGGCTGAATGAAGCCTATTTCCTACAAACAAGAAATGGGGGAACACTGAAAGGATTTGTACCAGGGAGGACCCCACAGGGTTCTGCTCCATTTCATACACATTGATAGAAATTGGAGAATGTCAGAAAAATATTAATATAACTTGATGGTTATTATTTCTTTTAAATTAGTAGTGCCTCCAAAAATAAACTCAAAATGGATTAAAGACCTAAATGTAAGGCCAGGAACTATAAAACTCTTAGAGGAAAACATAGGAAGAACACTCTTTGACATAAATCACAGCAAGATCCTTTTTGACCCACCTCCTAGAGAAATGGAAATAAAAACAAAAATAAACAAATGGGACCTAATGAAACTTCAAAGCTTTTGCACAGCAAAGGAAACCATAAACAAGATGAAAAGACAACCCTCAGAATGGGAGAAAATATTTGCAAATGAAGTAACTGACAAAGGATTAATCTCCAAAATTTACAAGCAGCTCATGCAGCTCAATATCAAAAAAACAAACAACCCAATCCAAAAATGGGCAGAAGACCTAAACAGACATTGCTCCAAAGAAGATATTCAGATTGCCAACAAACACATGAAAGGATGCTCAACATCACTAATCATTAGAGAAATGCAAATCAAAACTACCATGAGGTATCACCTCACAGTCAGAACGGCCATCATCAAAAAGTCTACAAACCAATTATACTCCAATAAAGATGTAAAAAAAAAAAAAAGTCTACAAACAATAAATGCTGGAGAGGGTGTGGAGAAAAGGGAACCCTCTTGCACTGTTGGTAGGAATGTCAATTGATACAGCCACTATGGAGAACAGTATGGAGGTTCCCTAAAAAACTACAAATAGAACTACCATATGACCCTGCAATCCCACTACTGGGTATATACCCTGAGAAAACCATAATTCAAAAAGAGTCATGTACCACAATGTTCATTTCAGCTCTATTTACAATAGCCAGGACATGGAAGCAACCTAAGTGTCCATCAACAGATGAATGGATAAAGAAGATGTGGCACATATATACAATGGAATATTACTCAGCCATAAAAAGAAAAGAAATTGAGTTGTTTGTAGTGAGGTGGATGGGCGTAGAGTCTGTCATACAGAGTGAAAAAAAGGTTCTGATGAACCTAGGGACAGGACAGGAATAAAGACGCAGACATAGAGAACGGACTTGAGGACACAGGGAGGGGGAAGGGTAAGCTGGAACAAAGTGAGAGAGTAGCACTGACATATATACACTATCAAATGTAAAATAGATAGCTAGTGGGAAGCAGCTGCATCACACGGGGAGATCAGCTCAGTGCTTTGTGACCACCTAAAGGGGTGGGATAGGGAGGGTGGGAGGGAGACGCAAGAGGGAGGGGATATGGGGATATATGTATACATATAGCTGATTCACTTTGTTATATAGCAGAAACTAACACAACATTGTAAAGCAATTATACTCCAATAAGGATGTTAAAAAAAATTAGTAGTGCCTCATTTACATATTTTAAAGTGAAAAAGTAATATGCAAATTAAAGTTATAACTAATCTAGCAAGTGATTACCCAGTTACCTCTCATATTTGAAACATGTTTAGGAACCAGAAAATAAGCAAAAACATATCCTAAGAGCCAAAAAAGAAAAAAAAAATATTGGGAATGCTGATGCTCCGAAGTTCACACATTTTATTTATAGAAAAACGCTTTCAACTGTTACTCAGAACATTCAAACCAGCCTTATTCCTATATGACTGCAGATTTGAAGAGATGGTCAGAAGACAGGGAACAAACCTCAGAAAACTAATGATAATAATAAAATCCATACAATATCTTGTACTATTTATAAAATGTGTCCACATACATTGTTTCATTTGATTCATACAAAACTTTTGAGATACTATTTTTAGAGTGTGTCCAATTTACAGAAGAGGACGTTGAGACTTAAGTAGTTAAGTGTGTTTGCCCAAGATGGTGAAACGTGACATCTGACTGTCTTCCAACTTTTCAGCATGGTGGGTTCTGGATCAGTCAGACTTGTTATGCCTCCTGGCTTACCAGCTTTGTGACAATTCTTAGCCTCAGTTTCTTTATTTATAAAATGGGGAAAACATTTATTGGGCTGTTGTGCTAATTAAATAAGAAAATGCAGGTAGAGTGCTTGGCCTAGAGTCCAGCTAGTAATATGGAAAGTTTTAAATGCCTACACTAAACATGTACTTCAAGTTAAAACAGAAGTTGGAATAAATTGAAGAGACAGATTACTGTCTATTCACTTTGGAATTTGACATTATTTTAAGGCAAAATGGCTTCATTGGCCACATCTGTATGGATGTTGGTTCTTTTCTTTTAGAATACCCTTGTTACTCTGAATCTGCATCATTCTCTTAGCTTCCATGGTTTTCATTCTAATCACGAAATTAAAAAGTTAGGAGCACTGTGCTTTTTCAAATGCAGGTAACAATTTTCCTTCCAGAAAATCTTAATGACTGGAAATACGTAGAATTTTACCTGATGTTACTTTATATCGTGGATTTTTAGCAGGAATACAAGGCCCTGAAAAAATGAACATCAAAAACTTCCATCATAAGAAAAGATTTCTGTGACCTGTAGAAACTTGAGTCAAGTGGTACTCCTTTGAAATGAGCTTGAGGCATCATGTTATTCTTTCTCATGCTGTCTTTTGACTTCATGAAGTACTTAATATATTTTTAAAAGTCCTTCTGGCCAGATTAATTGGTATTTTCTAGATTATCTTGCACCCATAAAAGGGCCAATCAAGGAAATAGTATTGGTACTGGTAATTTTTTCACACACACACACAAGCACACACACACGCATACCACACATCCTTGGCCTCGACTGTCTTGACTGCCCTGTATCGAATTTCTGTCATGTCTGTCTTTTTTTTTTTTTTTTTTTTTTTTGCGGTACGTGGGCCTCTCACTGTTGTGGCCTCTCCCGTTGTGGAGCACAGGCTCCAGACGCACAGGCTCAGTGGCCATGGCTCATGGGCCTAGCTGCTCCGTGGCATGTGGGATCTTCCCGGACCGGGGCACGAACCCGTGTCCCCTCCATCGGCAGGCGGACTCTCAACCACTGCGCCACCAGGGAAGCTCCATGTTTTTGTTTTAATAGGTTAACCTTTGAACCCAGGGAAATAGGCCCGATTGTGTGTATAAAAAGATAATGGGATCTGCTCTTTCTTGGGTCATATATATGCACTTAACTCTTTGCTACCTCTCCAAAATTGCTTATGGTACCAAATAGGTGTGCAATAAGTAGCGGCAAATTCAGACTTTCCTACTTCCAGCAGACCAGGTACTAGCGAATTAACCATATTTTACTTGCCTTCTAGCAGTCAGAAGAATAGATGTATCACATACTGGGATGAATGAATAAATGGCAGGGACCACGGAAGGTTTCAGCTCTGGTCCTCCTTCCGACCCTCCACGACTCATCCGCAAGAATACAAAAGTGATTCATAAACACTTCTGAAAAACAAAACAATAGAACAACAACAAAACAAAAATCCTCATTCACAAACAAAGAAGACAGAGAGGCACCTGGTAGAAGCTACTGGGGTTAGGACCTACAGATGGAGACAATCTTTCTAAAATGCCAGTCTGTGTCCTCCCTTTTGTGATACATTTGAGCTTATGACTGTGGCCAACTAGACTAAGCCACAGCTGGGATCAAATCTTAGATTGAAATGTTCTAATACATGTTTCTTTGTGTTAAGGTGACAACTGATGGGGAATATTACTGGTGATTTTAGAAAATTCACAAAGAGAAAGTTAACCAAGTGGTGTGTAGAGGGAAAGGAATGGATTGAATATCAACAAGAGGACCTGGCATCTGAGTAGGAAAGAAGGCTCAGATTTTTAATGGAGAAACCTTTCTGAACTTCTGAATTGCCACTCTGGCACATACTGTGCACTCAGTATTAACTAATTATTACTGACTGAAAACAAACTCTATATACCATAAAGAAAAAACTAGAAAAACAACTTTGAAAAGCATAGGGTTTTAGTATATAGGCAAGTTGTATTAGTCTTCGAAAGCATCTCTGCGTTTCAATAGAGTACTGTAGACAGCTGTTTATTCTCTTTAACTTAGATTGAATCATCACAAACCTGTACACTTGGATTGCATTAGTTTATTCCTTTGAAGAATTGCATGTAATGAATTTTATTTAATATTATGCACTTGTCTTTTTTTAAAAAAAACTTTAGAATTTATTTTTATTCATTTATTTTTGGCTGCATTGGGTCTTTGTTGTTGTGCATGGGCTTTCTTTAGTTGCGGCGAGCCGGGGCTACTCTTTGTTGTGGTGTGCAGGCATCTCATTGCGGTGACTTCTCTTGTTGTGGAGCACGGGCTCTAGATGCATGAGCTTCAGTAGTTGTGGCACGTGGGCTCAGTAGTTGTGGCTTACGGGCTCTAGAGTACAGGCTCAGTAGTTGTGGTGCGTGGTCTTAGTTGCTCCGCAGATGTGGGATGTTCCTGGACCAGGGCTCTAACCCTTGTCCCCTGCATTGACAGGAGGATTCTTAACCACTGCACCACCAGGGAAGTCCCGCACTTGTCTTTTATTTTAATTGCTATGACAAGATTTGCTAAGCATTTTCTGAAAATAAGGTTGAAAATTTTCTCTACTACCTAACTTAGCTGTGCTTATATAAAGTTCTCTGAGTAATTCTTTTAAAATATTTCATAGAAAATCTTGGTTTCCCTTTAAGAACTGTGATACCCCTTCCTTTCTAGAAATGAGAAATATGATGTGTTCTAATAACTCTTTCACTGTCTTTACCAGGAAGCTCGGTAGTACCAACTTAGAAATTTAACTAAAGCAAGCATATTGACATTTTTGTAGCCTTTTAAAATACCAATTTCTTGATTTTTGTGTTTTATATCATTTGTATTCCACTATTACAGTTCATGCTTTTTTTTTTTTTTTTTTTGGTGGCCTGTTGTCTCAAATCCTTTGTGGAAAATAATCACAATTATTTGTGATCAAAATTTAACCACTGGGGCTTCCCTGGTGGTGCAGTGGTTGAGAGTCCGCATGCTGATGCAGAGGACATGGGTTCGTACCCCGGTCCGGGAAGATCCCACATGCCGCGGGGCGGCTAGGCCCGTGAGCCATGGCCGCTGAGCCTGTGCGTCCGGAGCCTGTGCTCCGCAACGGGAGAGGCCACAACAGTGAGAGGCTGGCGTACCACAAAAAAAAAAAAAAAAATTTAACCATGCAATTAATCAGTTCCACCAAGTTCTGTGTATTTTGTTTGAATTAAGAGAGAAGTGTGCAAATGATGCATTTAAAATGGACACATTATGCATTTATCTAAATTTATTAAATTTGACAAGGGAAATACTCAGCCAAAATGCAAACAAAGAACTTCTAGATGTTAGACCCTTCGGATTGAAAGGACTTTGGAGGTCACCTAGTTACACCTTCAATCTCTTAGCTTTTGCATTCCTATTGACATGATTTTCTGAAGATTTTGTAAAGCTCAGTGTACAGTTCTTCCATTCTTAAATCTTGTGATAAATAAGCATTTAAAAAATACACTCAAATTAAGGTAGTATTCAATAATGATAATGTACATCACAGCATATCAAATAATTTTAACTAAAAGTGAAAGTATTTTCATCTCTTTTGTTTTCCTCATAATTTATACATTTATAAATATCCTAAGGCTCATTCAAACCAGTTGTTTCTGAATTATTTATATTCATCTAAATGCTAGTAAGAGTTATCTTCTATCTAAAAATAACATCTAATTTGTGCCTTTGTAAACTTTTCTAAGCTTGAAAACAAAGAGAAAGCAATTTATTTCATTTTAATTTAAATTTGGGTGTGAGCTGAAAATGTAGTAAGTTTTAAAAGTGTAGAAACTTAGTAAATAGTTAATCTCAAACACAGGGATCTGTATACCCTTAGCTGTAAAGAATAACAAAAGTGAATTGTAGTTTCAGTCAGTAACCTACATCCCACCTCACCCAGCACTCTGTCAAGTTGCAGACAATATGGAAAGATTGTTCAGGAGCCCTGGAAAATCTAACTGAGGAACTGGGGACATCGGAATCATAAAAGTAGCTGCCCAAAAACCCCCCTGCTAGCTGTGGTTGGTTTTGTGTAGGAATGGGCAGTCACCACAGCTGGGGTTGCTGGACTGTGTTGAGAGAAGTTCCCACTAGTTGTTGTGGTAGTATCCTGCCCATAGAATCAGCTACTTTCCTGATTCAGTGAACCTCTTCCGATGCTTTGTCTTGTGGAAACATTTCCTACTAAAAAAACTTGAGTCACATGCAAATGGCTGTGACGTTCCCTTTCCCTGAAAAGGAAAAGGAGAAAAGCTTCACTCATTTACTTTGGGTAGACTTTGGGTGCCTAGAGAAGACTTCTTTAGAGGTGAGAACCCCGTCTTAGTGTGTTTGGACTGCTTATAACAAAATACCACAGGCTCAGCAGCTTGAGAACGACAGAAACTTATTTTTCACAGTTCTAGACTGGAAGTGTGATTTCAGGGTGCCAGCATGGTCTTCTGGGTTGCAAACTTCTCCTGTATCCTCACATGGCAGAAGGGGCTAGGGAGCTCTGTGGGGTCTCTTTTATAAAAGCACTAATCCTTTCTCTGAAGGCTTCACCTTCATGACCTAATCACTTCCTAAAAGCCCCTCCTACAAAAGCCCCTACCATCACATTTGGGGCTTCGGATTTCAGCGTATGAATTTGGGGGTGGGGACACATTCAGACCATAGCAAACCTTTTACAAAATGTCCCTTGTTTCCTCCAATTTAAATTTATACCAGTACCAAAAATAGGCTGAGGGCTTTGCAAATGGAAGACCATGGGCATTTCTTCATGGGCAAATGCTGCATTTCCTTTGAGGATTGCAGCCTTGGGATGACAGCTTGTGTTTGCTCTTTTCTTCCTCTGATGTTTGTGCTTTGTTAGTATCACTTCAGCACATCACATGTTCAGTTAGCCAATTAGTGTAAAATTATTGTCCTATGTGGAAGTGTTTGGGTATAGATAAAAACACACAGGCTTTTTGTTTTCAAAATAATGTCCGTACAAGGTCACTCAAATATTAATATTCCAACCAGACTCGATCAGCTGTCAGGTGAGACAGTGTCACTTGCCAGAGCATTGCAAGTGGCCCACATGATTCTTCTGCTAGAATTCAGTGTGGATCGTGATGTTTTTATACTCAGGCATTGAAAAATCATGAACGTCTTTTTCCTTATTTTTTTTTTCCTGATTAATTCTATTAACCTATTCGTAATTTGCATGGAGAAGCTCTAGTCAGAAAAGCTCAATTCAGGCAACGCAGAATATATAAAAGTGCAGCCTCACTTGGGTTCCATCATGGAATAATCTGAGATGGAGATTTTGTTTTTACAGTAAAATTTAGGGAAGCTGTGAGATTATTACCACTTTTCTGTTAATGACTTGAATTTTTAAGTTACAAACATGACAGCTGATCTTTGTGTGTAAGTCATATCGAGATTATGTTGAGGATGACGCCCCAATTTAGGCATCAAATTTAAGAAACAAATATAAGGACATTTAAAATTGGGTACAATTTTAGATGTCCTGGGAAATCCTAATTTTGGCATGTTTTAATGTTTTTATTTATTTTCATTATGCTTGATTAATTGACCCCATACTTGTTAAGTACTTTTATATATTTTTATCATTGGTTTTGCAATGAAAAAGATTATGACAGATTCAACATGGAAACAGGAGGGTAGAGAAAGCTATGTATCAAGAAAGGTGTTTGGGCAGGAATGTAACAGTCAAGGAAAGATGATGCCAGAAACAGAGTGGGCCCATCATGGGTAAGTCCCACTCTTCATGGTCTGTAAGAGATCTAGGATACAGTTCTCTGTGAAAAACCAAGCACTTGTAGAGCATCTTGTGGCTTCAGGTAGCTGTGAGGCATTGTGGAGTCTTCTCTTGAAGTCCTAGGCCAGGTTCTCCAGAAACATGTAGAGTTGAATATAGGAAGTTTACTGGAGAATGTGCTTGGGAACAGCACCTGTGGGGGTTGAGGAATTGGGCAGAGAGAGAAGGTGATGTAGTTGCAGCAGAGTCCTCAATAGACCCACAGGGAGCCCTGGAGCAGGGCTGGCCTCTCAGAGCTGTCACAAATTGAGGCAAGGGGACAGGGCCTTTGCTCTGTCTCCTCCGACCTCCTCCGACCTTCCCTTATCAACCAGGCATTGGAAGAGGGCTGCCTCAAGAGGGTGTGAATCTTGGGTGGAGTTGCTCCCTTTATTACTGGGCATTTGCCAAAGACTGTCTTGGTCATGAGCTATCAGCTGTCAGTACTCCTGGTAGCTGGGATAATGAGGTCTCTTTTCTGAAGGGGGATTATGGTGGCCTGACCACAGCATTCTTTGTGATTACCAGGCCCTGTTGAATGTAGAGCATGCAATGATTATATTACTATTGTTATTATTAGTGATCAAAGCTAACATTTATTGAGACCTCTTCATGCATTGGCTACTGTGCCTAATGCTTTGTGAGGCTGGTCACTTTAAGCATGACCTCATTGTGAGGCAATATAGAGCAATGGTTACAAACACAAGTTTTGGAGTCAAAGTGTTTGGGTAAAATGCCAGCTTGGCGTTCTTTTTTACCTGTGCAACCCAGAACAAGATACTTAAACTTATAGATGCTATCTCCCAGAGCACCTTGAAATATTAAAATAATGAGCTTAATTGTATAAAACATTTAGAACAGTGCCATCATATAATTTATACTTAAAAAATGTTAGTTATAAGTATTGTTTATCCCACTTTACAGATGAGGAAACTGAGGCTTGGAGAGGTTAGGTAAATGCTAAGGCACATGAACTCAGGTAATTTGACTACTGAGTCCATCCTCTTACCTTTATTGAGCACTTTCTGTAACAAAGTGCTAAGTATATGTGATAGAGGTCCAGGAAATCTAATAAATTGTGTTTTCCATGCCTTTGGATAAGAGGGTCCAACTGTGTGAAGATTAACTCCATAAAATAGTATGAGAAAATAATCGTTTATTTGTTTATTCATTCATTATACAACAAAATGTTTTTTGAGTTGGGCCATAGTGTTTCAGCTGTTCTGCTGGACTCTGGGATTAAAGCGGTTAGCAAGACTCATTGTTCCTCCCCTTGAGGACTTATGACCAAATCAGAATAGCATGCTAAATTTTATAAAAGATAAGTATAAGTTATGTGGATATGAGAGGAAGAGCGAGTTTCAGATTTAGTTAATACTTAAGAACCTACTACATTTATGGCAAAAACTGCCACTCATACTCATAACCTACAAGAATCACTAATGATCACCCTATTTCCGCCTGACCCTTGATGTGGCCTCATAGCATGTAGTAGAAGCACATTACATGTGCTCAAAAGGAAAATTAAAAAGTGAAATTTTCGTAGTACAGGTGAGCCATTTCATTCAACGGCTGTATGCCCTGGAGAGAGCATGAAATGGGAAACATTAGTTTGCTGTTCAGTCAGTTGGCTTCAGTTTCCATTTATTTTCTCTGATATGAACACTTTATCAAGCTGAGCATGATTCTCATGTTAAAGACACTTACTTTTCAAAAATATAGCCTCTAAACATAAACTAACTATTTAATCTGTGCTGAATTGAAGAAACAGCAATCTGTTCCAATCCTGAAGGAAAAATTTCTGGTGTTGAATTTATTGGTCTCCAGTGTAGTATAAAATATGCCCATGTATGGTAGGCATGATCTGTGATTACAGGGATTTTTAGTGGTAGTTTTGATTATATGCAACTTTTGCCTTGTATATTGACTTTAGAACTTAACCCTTGAATATGATGTGACTTAATATAGTATTGTCCTTAAGTAAATGGATCCTGCAACCAGGTAAACTTGGGTTCAAATCACAGTTCCCACATGACATTTGTGATATTGGGGAATTCAGTTAACTTCTCATGCTTCATTTTCCTCCTCTGTAAAATGGGGATAATCTTACAGCATAGGATTGTTAGGAGAATTAAATGAGAATATATGTAAAACCCTTAGCACAGTTTATTGAGCCATAAGTGGCATTATTAAAAAAATCCTTGTGAAAGGTAGAACTCTAGAGAGTCAGAGTTGGCACAATAGCTAAAAGTTATTTTTGTGCTGATACGCGTATTAGGAGCCAATAAAACATGGAAGAAAGCAGTGTATAAAACAGTGATTAAGTTTAATTTTGGAGTTAGTGCTGAGCTTGAAACTCCACTTACTACACTTAGAAGCTTTGTAACTTTGGGCAAGTTATTTGACTTCTCTAAGCTGCTCATCTGTAAAATGATGCAACTAAGAATTCCAAACTCACAGGGTTGTTTTGAGATTTAAATGAAATGATCCGTATGAGGCACTTAGCTGAGTTCTGGCGCATAAGTATGCCCTCAAAGGTGTTAGCTGTTATTATGGGAAACTTTCCTACACGGTAGCTTTTTAACTCTCACAGTTTTTTATTTTACAAATGCAAGAAGGGAAGTTCAGTGATTTGTGTAGCTAGTAATTGGTGACGCTGTCTCAGTCATGGATCGTTTGACTCCCAAGTTCAGGGCCTTCCCCACAACCTGCTTCCGGTCCCTCCTCATACTCCCTTTCCCCTCACCCCCAGCCCCACACCTTGTCCTAACATCCCCAACAAAACATGGGTAAGATGCTGTTACAGTTTATGCTTCTGATGTAATTGTAATACAATTGCACAGACCTGATACTCAAAATGGATCCTAAAACTAAAATTAAACTCATGGAAAATCCCAGCAAGGTTTCAATAACATACAACTATGTCAAACTGTGGAAGGCGACAATACCTGAATGAATCTCCAGAAATAATTCAGAGGATATGTCAAGTTTAAATATTCAGACAGAATTTTAAGAGGAAAACTAAAGATAACTTTCTGTAAATACAAAGCACAGATTAGAAGTGGCAGAAGAGCATGAAAGTAAACTTTTCATTGTGGTTGTTTTAGTTTAGGAAGGATTCATGATAATTGTACTTCATGGTTTAGAAAATCAAATACAATCTCTTGTTGCCTCATTAAAGTCCATTTTTTTTTGGTAGTTACAGAAGCCTTTTAATGTTTACATCTTTAAAATCCATTTTAGTGTTCACATTTATCAACTGGGAGTGCAGCGTTTTCTTGAGTGGAAGAAACAAGTTAATGCTGGATGTCCACTGCTTCAATACCTAATAAAATTGACCCATGTCTTTGAACCCTGGAATCTAGTGTGATGAGCAGGTCCTTAGCATCATATTCAGAGACATTAGGGTGCCTACTGCATATCGTGTCTGTGGCATAAAGGAACATTATACAAATTCAAGGCCATGGTGGTTTTAGTCTAGTCAGTCTGGATCACAGTGATTCTCCACTTCGTTTAGGTGTTGAATCCTTCTATCTTTTGCATTTAAGCCTGCCTAACATCCACTAACTCAAAAGTGAGGTGTGTAGTTTCAACAAGATTGACACAGTTGTCCCACTTCCTCTTCTGTTTTTCTATTGCTGCCTGTTCTCATTCTGACTCAACTCCTGTTCAGTTCCTGGCACCGGACTGAGTCTCTCCACCTCTTTACATTGTGTCTGACGAGCTCCTGACTTTCGTGTCACCCTCAGAGATTTTTGACTTCTACATTTTACTGCTTTGAATGTCCTCTGTTAGGATACCCTGCCCTAGTTTGCTTTCCTTCTCCTAACTTACTTACCTACCTACAGTCTAGGAAGATAATACAACCCAAACAGCTGGTTGGTGGCATCAGGCAGACTTCTTCAGATGCTTGCCCCACTCTTGGGGGATTTCACAATTATCACCACCCCATCCCCCAACTCACATGATAAATCCATATATATTATATACAATTCTTGAATTGCTTTGTACACCACCATTTCTTGCATAAACTCTGCTCAACTGCACACATGTGGTATTATTTTCACACTTTTGCTTCTGGAAATTATAATAACTAATGTTTATATAGCACTTACTATGTGCCAGGTACTATTCCAAGCACTTTATATAGATCAAAACTTATTTAATCCTCAAACAACTCTGTTGGGTAGGTAATATCTCCATTTTACATATGAGATAACTGAGCTGCAGAGAAGTTAAGTAATTCATCAAAGGTTACCTGAAATATTACTAAATGAAACTTATACAGTGTTCTAACTATGTTAGTACATTAAGTCTACTCAATCACTGACAGTATTGATTCTTTATCCCTAAGTGGGATACAATAAAAAAAAAGTGGGTTCTGGGTTACAATATTCAGTTACAATGTAAGATACATTTGTCTATAGGGTTTCTCATTTCCCCACTGAACTACCATCCTTCCCTTCAAAGCCCAGTTCTTTTAATTGTCTTACTAGGAGAAAATCCTAATAGAGCAGTGGTCCCCAACCTTTTTAGCAGCAGTGACTGGTTTTGTGGAAGACAATTTTTCCACGGATGGCGGAGGGGATGTGATTCAGGTGGTAATGCGAGTGATGGGGAGCGGCAGAAGGTCACTTGTGTGCCGCTCACCTCCTGCTGTGCAGCCCAGTTCCTAACAGGCTGCGGACCAGTACTGGTCTGCGGTCCAGGAGCTGGGGACCCCTGTAATAGAGGATGTATAGTAAAAAGTAATGCGACTCAGAAGAAGAAATGTAAATGCTCCATAAACATATGAAAAGCTGCTGAACCTTACTAATAATGAGGAAAATGCCAATAAAAACAATAAAATATTTTCACCTAACACATTGGTGAAATATTAATCATGATACAAAGTTGTGGGAAGTCCCAGTTATGCTCTGCTGCTGGAGGTACACGTTGGTGTAGCCTTTTTTGGATGGCAATTTGGCAGCATTTTACAGACTTAAATATGTATAATCTTCAAGACAGCAATTCCACTTTTAGGTATCTGTCTTAGAGAACTACTCAGATGTGGACATAGTAAGTAGAAGGATGTATACCATAGCATTATTAGTAAAAGCAAAATCCACAAATTGATAGTAAGTTAAATAAATTGTGGTACTTGTATTCATAGAACATCATGTATGTAGCAGTTCCAAAAAATCAGGTAAATATTGGGTTGACCAAAAGGTTTGTTCGTTTTTTTCTGTAAGATGGCTCTAGTAGCACTTAGTTGTCTTTAACTTCATTCAAAACAATTTTGTTAGATTGTGTGTGACAGATGTCATATCAGCATGCATTTAAAAGAAGGCATCAAAATTGGTGGATTTTTGTGTAGCCATTTTAATATTGATAATGGAAGAAAAAAGCAACATTTTTGGCATATTATGCTTTATTATTTCAAGAAAGGTAAAAATGCAACCAAAATGAAAAAAAAAATTGTGCAGTGTATGGAGAAGGTGCTGTGACTGATCGAATGTGTCAAAAGTGGTTTGTGAAGTTTCGTGCTGGAGATTTCTCACTGGACGATGCTCCACGGTTGGGTAGACCAGTTGAAGTTGATAACGATCAAATCAAGACATTCATTGAGAACATTAACATTATACCATGCGGGAGATAGCCGACATACTCAAAATATCCAAATCAAGTGCTGAAAATAATTTGCACCAGTTTGGTTATGTTAATCGCTTTGATGTTTGGGTTCCACGTAAGTTAAGTGAAAAAAAACCTTCTTGACCGTATTTCTGCATGGGATTCTCAAATTAAATGTAATGAAAACATTCCGTTTTTAAAACAAGTTGTGATGGGCGATGAAAAGTGGATGCTGTACAATAATGTGGAACGGAAGAGATCGTGGGGCAGATGAAATGAACCACCACAACCACCCCAAAGGCTGGTCTTCATCCAAAGAAGGCGATGTTGTATATATGGTGGGATTGGAAGGGAGTTCTCTATTATGAGCTCTTTCCGGAAAGCCAAACGGTTAATTCCAACACGTAGTGCTCCCAGTTAGACCAACTGAAAGCAGCACTCTATGAAAAGAGTTCAGAATTAGTCAACAGAAAACGTATAATCTTCCATTATGATAATGCAAGACTGCATGTTTCTTTGATGACCAGGCAAAAACTGTCACAGCTTAGCTGAGAAGTTCTGATTCATCCACCGTATTCACCAGACATTGTACCTTCGGATTTTTATTTATTTAGGTCTTTACAAAATTCTCTTAATGGAAGAAATTTCAATTCCCTGGAAGACTGTAAAAGGCACCTGGAACAGTTCTTTGCTCAAAATGATAAAAAGTTTTGGGAAGATAGAATTAGGAATTTACCTGAAAAATGGCAGAAGGTAGTAGAACAAAAGGGTGAATACGTTGTTCAATAAAGTTCTTGGTGGAAATGAAAAATGTGTCTCTTATTTTTACTTAAAAACTGAAGCACTTTTTGACCAACCCAATATATATGTACTGACATCTGAAAAGCTCCAAAATACATTACTATGCAAAAAGGCTATTTTAATTTTTTTTATTTATTTGTTTATTTATTTATTTATTTTGGCTGCGTTGGGTCTTCCTTGCTGCGCGCGGGCTTTCTCTATTTGCGGCAAGCGGGGGCTCCTCTTCATTGCGGTGCATGGGATTCTCATTGCAGTGGCTTCTCTAGAGCCTCGCAGAGCAAGGGCTCTAGACGCGAGGGCTTCAGTAGTTGCAGCATGTGGGCTCAGTAGTTGGGGGCATGCAGGCCCTAGAGCACGTGGGCTTCAGTAGTTGTGACACGTGGGCTCAGTAGTTGCTATGCGTGGGCTCTAGGGAACTTGGGCTTTAGTAGTTGTGGCTCGTGGACTCTAGAGCGCAGGCTCAGTAGTTGTGGTGTGTGGGCTTATATGCTCCGTGGCATCTTCCAGGACCAGGGATTGGACCTGTGTCCCCTGCATTGGCAGGCGGATTCTTAACCACTGTGCCACCAGGGAAGTCCCAAAAAGGCAATTTTTAGAAAAACAAAGGTACCTGTTAATCTAAGAAAGACAAAATTACACACCTCTATATGAACATGTATACCATATGCATATAAACCAAATAGAGTAGCAGCTATATTGGGGAAAGCTATCTGGAAAGTGGACATACTATTGTTTGAAGTTTTTATATATATACACACAGATACATTCATGGCTTTCTTTTTGTGTGTACATTTAAGGAAAACAAATAAATGTATGTCTTTTTACAAAGTTTGTGTCTACCATACTATTCCTTCCTGTTTTATTTGCTTTTTCGAAGAGGACTGCAGAAGAGGACTATTCTTTGATCGTTTTCTATCTACTCATAAGAGGCTATCCTATGATCAAGGCAGGTTAACATCAAAAGTTTCCTAGTGTTTGTATATCACCTCCAAGGCAAAGTGGACTTAAATGACAGGGGGGATAGCAACAATCATTTAGCACAATTCATTAGAATTTCCCAAGGTCCAAACCCCACTGTTCTTATCTATATTACTCAGTTGCCCAATATTGCCGCCTAACTTGACCCTCTAAATGTTGGGTTTACTCTTTTCCCTTTATGTGACTAGCTCATCTGGATGCCAAATAGGCTTAACCCTTGGATTTCAGATGTTCCAATGATATCTTTGTTTTTTGAATTAAAAAAAAATTTATTTTTTTCTTTTCCATTGTGATTTATTACAGGATATCAAATACAGTTCCCTGTGCTATACAGTAGGACCTTATTGTTTACATTATATACGTAGTTTGTATCTAATCCCAAACTCCTAAGTTATCCCTCCCCCAACACCTCTCCCCTTTCGTAACCATAAATTAGTTTTCTATGTCTGTGAGTCTGTTTCTGTTTCATAAATAAGTTCATGTATGTCATATTTTAGATTCTGCATATAAGTGATATCATATGATATTTGTCTTTCTCTGTCTGACTTCACTTAGTGTGATAATCTCTAGGTCCATCCATGTTGCTGCAAATGGCATTATTTCATTCTTTTTTATGGCTGAGTAGTATTCCATTGTGTGTATATACCACATCTTCTTTATCCATTCATCTGTCATTGGACATTTAGGTTGTTTCCATGACTTGGCTATTGTAAATAGTGCTGCTATGAACATTGGGGTGCATGTATCATTTTGAATTATAGTTTTCTATGGATATATGCCCAGGAGTGGGATTGCAGGATCATATGGTAACTCTATCTTTAGTTTTTTAATGAACCTCCATACTGTTTTCCATAGGGGCTATACCAATTTACATTCACACCAGCAGTGTAGGAGGGTTCCCTTTTCTCCACACCCTCTCCAGCATTTGTTAATGATGGCCATTCTGACTGGTATAAGGTGGTACCTCATTGTAGTTTTGATTTGCATTTATCTAATAATTAGCGATGTTGAGCATTTTTTCATGTGCTTATTGGACATCTGTATGTCTTCTTTGGAAAAATGTCTGTTGAGGTCTTCCACCATTTTTTGATTGGGTTGTTTTTTTGTTATTGAGTTGTATGAGCTGTTTGAAAATTAAGCTCTTGTTGATCACATTGTTTGCAAATGTTTTCTCCTAGTCTTAGATTGTCTTTTTGTTTTGTTTATGGTTTCCTTTCCTGTGCAAATGCTTATAAGTTTGATTAGGTCCTATTTGTTTATTTTTGCTTTAATTTCTATTGCCTTGGGAGACTGACCTAAGAAAACATTGGTATAATTTATGTCAGAGAATGTTTTGCCTATGTTCTCTTCTAGGAGTTTTATGGTGTCATATGTTGTATTTAAGTTTTTAAGCCATTTTGAGTTTATTTTTGTGTATGATGTGATGATGTTGTTCTAACTTCATTAATTTACATGCAGCTGTCCAGTTTTCTCATCACTGCTTGCTGAGGAGACTGTCTTTTCTCAATTGTATATTCTTGCCTCTTTTGTTGAAGATTAATTGACCATAGGTGTGTGGGTTTATTTCTGGGCTCTCTGTTCTGTTCCATTGATCCATATGTCTGTTTTTGTGCCAGTACCTCACTGTTCTGATTACTGTAGCTTTGTAGTATTGTGTGAAGTCTGGGAGGGTTATGCCTCCAGTTTTGTTCTTTTTCCTCAGGATTGCTTTGGGAATTCTGGGTCTTTTATGTTTCCATATACATTTTAGGATTTTTTTTCTAGTTCTGTGAAAAATGTCATGGATAATTTGATAAGGATTCCATTAAATCTGTAGATTGCTTTGCGTAGTATGGCCATTTTAATAATATCAATTCTTCCAATCCAAGTGCATGGGATATCTTGCCATTTCTTTGAATCACCTTCAATTTCCTTTATCAGTGTTTTACAGTTCTGAGCATGTAAGTCTTTCTCCTCCTTGGTTAGGTTTCTTCCTAAGTATTTTATTTTATTTTATTTTATTTGGATGTGACTTTAAAAGGGATTTTTTTTTTTTTTTTTTTTTACTTTCCCTTTCTGATATTTCATTGTTAGTGTAAAGAAATGCAACAGATTTCCGTATGTTAATCTTGTATCCTGGTACCTTGCTGAATTTGTTTATCAGTTGTAGTAGTTTTTTTGTGGAGTGTTTAGGGTTTTCTATATAGAGTTTCATGTCACCTGCATATAATGACAGTTTTACCTCTTCCCTTCCAATTTAGATACCTTTTATTTCTTGTCTGATTGCTATGGCTAGGACTTCCAATACTATGTTGAATAGAAGTAGTGAGAGTGGGCATCCTTGTCTTGTTCTGGATTTTAGCGGGAAGGCTTTCAGCTTTTCACCATTGAGTATTATGTTGGCTGTGGGTTTGTCATAAATAGCTTTTAGGTTGAGATAAGTTCCCTCTGTACCCACTTTTGTAAGAGTTTTTATCATGAATGGATGTTGAATTTTATCAAATGCCCACCCCAGCCACAGGAGCACCAGTGTTCCATTCAGATGTACCTCAGTCACTGAGTTTACCAACCAGCTGTGGCGAGTAAATCCGTGGATCTCACAGTTGCTGGGACACTCAGATTTTAGCCGTGCTCCCAAAGTTGCTTGGTCCCTGAAGATCCGGTCAGGTTTTAGCCCCACCTCTGCGTGCGGGCAACCTGCCAGTGCTTGCGTGCTACCAGAACTTGTAGAGGCAGAGCTATACTCACTGGGAGTGCACCTAGAATGAGGCTGCTATGGCAGACTCTGCCCCTCCCTTCAAGCGCACAGGTTAACAGTGGGACTTCAGTGGCATACCCAGGCTCCTTCCTGCGCATGACCCTGGTTGTGGCCCAGAGCACACTCCAGCCCCTTCAGGCTGTCTCCATGCAGCCAATCCCAGTCCTCTCCCTGGTCTGTCCTCTGAAGCCCATGTTTCAGCACCCAGCCCTGAAGCACACCAGCAGATGTACGTCTTGGGCTGGAGAGTGCAAGGAAGTGGCTAGGACCCTCTGTGCTATTCTCTCTCTGTTCTGCCTGGTGCAAACCAGCTGCTGCACTTTCCTCTGAGCCATTGATGCTCCCTTTCTATCCTGGCTGATCTCCCTGCCAGTGCAGCAGCTTCCCAGTGTGAGGAAACTTCTCCTCTTTCATAGCTCCCTCCCAGGGTTACAGATACTGTCCAGATTTCTTTTTTTTTCTTTCATCCTACCTGGTTGCATGGTGATCTTTCTTGTAATTTTAGCTTTATGAGATCTGCCAGCATTCAGCAGGTATTCTGTGAGAATTGTTCTACGTGTAGATGTATTTTTGATGTATTTGTGGGAGGAGGTGAGCTCCACATCCTTCTGTTCCACCATCTTGATCTGCCCCTTCCCCCAGTGATATCTTTGATAGCTCTCAATACTTTTTCTAATGAACCCACTGATAGTCTCTCTGATTGCCCATAATCTTGTGCTTCCAACCTCTGGCAAAACCATGATCCTAAAATGGACTAGGCAGGCTTCTGAATATTGTGGACCTCCAAAGGCTACTATGAAGGACTTCAGCTCCTTGAAACTGGGAGACATGGGAGGTCAATATGTAAGAAGCAACCATTGTACTTTGGTCCCCTGTCCAAGAGGCAAAGTAGGGATAATGTGAGTTGTGCTTCCCAGGCCACAGGCCAGAAGTGTCCTGGGAAAAATCTATGAGTACAGTGAGAGTGATGCCAGAGACTGGATGAGGGAACCACAAGAAACATGTGTGGTGATTAAAAATAAGGACATGGGATATAGTTGCTAAAGTGACCTTGTTCTGCTAAATGATGCACGTTTTTCTCAGACTCAGTGTGGTCATGGCACACTACTTACAGACATTGCTTAGACTCCTTCATTCATGCTCCATTAAGCTCTCTTGTGGTCTCCTCTTTCTCCCGCACCGCCCCCTACCTGCTGCCTGTCTTTTGTCAATATGATGGACAGTGTTTGTTTTTGGTGATAGCAGGGTTGTTGTGCTGAAGGCATCTTAGGCCCATAATCCTGCTTTTTGTTTCTATAGGCAACCAACAATCTGCCCAGGTACTCCTGGGGATCTAGTATAATGGAAGCAAAAGGACAAGGTGATGGCAACATGTTGTTAGGCTTGCTTGGTGTAAAAGGAGAAGGAAGAGCACTGGCTATAATAGGAGCCAGACTGCAGCCTTTGTAGACTCTATGCTTTCTCTTTACACTCAGGAGTATTTTGAAATCTCTCAGCCTGCTTAACGATCCTAAAGAAATAGAAGAGAAGAGTTATCATCTGTTCCTGAGCCAGGGCCTTAGTAAGAGAATAGTACAATCTCCAAAGACTGGTGTAATGGTGGCTGCAGGAATCCAAGGGTGAAATTCAAGAGGGAAAGGCAGAGCCTAAGGAGAACCTAGTTGTAATCTCTTGGTCTTGTTTGGAGGTATATTCTAAGGTTCTGCGCCTAGTTTAGGAGAGGGTTTCAGTTATCTTTAGCAATAGTAATTTCCTTGCCATTGGAGGTGTTCAGACAGAGGTAGGGTGACTGCTCCTCCGGCTTGACATTGAGAAGATTAAGGAAGCAGGTAAAATAGAAACTGTAGATGATACCACAGGAAACTGGCAATCTTAGGATTTAGAGTTATTGAATTCTTGGTATTAGTTAAACATCATATGGAGTCATGAAATATAGCATAGTTTATTTTGAATTTTTGGCAAAAGAAATGCAATAGTCTGTCTTTAATTTGGGTAATTGATCCTAGAATAATCATTTAAGTGATTAAACTGATACCCTAAAAGCTCACAAACAAATTCAGTAGAGGCAAGCATTTATTTATATGGTATTCTACCTAATTGTGAAGATCTTATTCTTATAAAAGTTTATTTCTTAAATCAACATACATACACATATCCAATGAAGACATTCTTTGTACTTCTCAAAATCAGTAATTTAAGAACAAATATGTAGAAAATGTCTTCATGTTACTTGTCTATATGATCTTTAAAATAACTAAAAGTGTTTAAACCAGGGCATTCACCATACTTGATTTTCTGTCTACAGTCACTGAACTTTTTTTTTTTTCCTCATTTTGATTTGTAAGATTTGGCCCAACACCCAAGTCTCTGAGTACACATGTTAACATGATTTGGAGGCAATAGAGTGCTTAGAAACCGTAGTGATTTGTGTTGTTAAAACAGATTTTTAAAGTAATAACAGCTCTTGAACTTAAGCTCCACTCTGGCAAAGGCTTGATTAAAAAGAAAGCATCTGCAGTTTTCAAATCAACTTACTATTTGTGCTCTAAGGACAATGAAAAGAAGCACTCAGCATAACCAACCATCTTCCAAACTTAATGAAATGCCATGAGAGTGAAGCACAGTTACGCAATGTATCACATTCCTAGAAATTTAAGCACAGTGAACAATCATTGTTCTCACAAAATATAACTCTTTTGATCATTCCGTCTTTGTCCTTATTGTTTCTATCATACATTTACAGGGTCATTTTTCAAAGACAATGAGAGGAACAAAAATGATTTTTAGCCCCCACTAGGAGACACCTCATTGTAGCCCTGATTCAATTGCAATGTGAGTCAAATAATTTGCTCTTTGTACATAATTTACATGCAGCTTTTTAATATGATGTGTAAAGTGTCTAAATGCTTGGCTTGGCTCATCACTGTAATGGAATATTTGCAGTTCAGAGACAGTAGTAGTAATAGTAATAACAATAATAATAGCAGCTAACATTTATTGAATGCTTCCTAAATGCCTATTACTTCCATTTATAGACTATATGTACGTATATATATGTGTGTGTATATATATACACATATATATTTATTTTAGCAACTGACTCTTTGGTACTGGCCTCTCTAAGTTGGCAAAGGCTTTCTTCCTGAGAATTCCTCCTCTTATTTCCAGACTGGGTCCCATAAAGTTGAACTTATTAAACGTGTACTCACCCTCTGGTAGGTGATAGGCACTTGCATTATCTACTGAGAGTTATGAGAGTAACAGTTGCACATTGTGATTTATAAGAAATATATATTTAATCTTCATCCCCTTTTCTGTCACAAAGCTCCTAAAACCCTTGGAATTTCCTAAGTGGAGAGAGCAAAATGGTGTGTTTTGTTATGCTAGGAGGCAACTTTTGGAACCTATGGAGGGATGGGGACTGGTTGCCAGGAGAACCAGTTATGTGATTGGAGGGTTAAAATGTCTGTTCCCACACTCCTGATCTCTATAGAGAGGAGAGGACTGTAGATTGAATCAACTGTCAATGGCCAATGATTTAGTCAGTCATGTCTATGTAATGAAGCCTCCATCAAAACCCAAAAGGAATGGGTTCAGAGTTCTTCCAGATTGGTGGACACATAGAGATCTTGGGGAGAATGGTGCCCTTTCCCCATACCTTGCCCTATGCTTCTCTTCCATCTAGCTGTTCCTGAATTATATCCTTTTATAATAAACCAGTGATCTGGGCTTGTAACTGGCCTCTGAAGTCAGAAGCGGGGGTAGGGGGATGGGTGGGTGGGGGGGAGTCTTGTGGAACTGAACCCTTAACTGTGGAATTTGATGCTTTCTTCCAGTAGATAATGTCAGAATTGAATTGAATTATTGGAAAACCAATTGGTGTTCAGAAACTGGCTTTTTGGTATGTAGAACTACCACCCGCAAAGTGGAATTGGGTCCCAGAACCTAAAGACATATGGTCACTGCCCGCCATGAATACCTACTTAGGTGCTGTATATTAAGGAGGACATACAAGCTGTTATATGCTTAATACTGTTTAGAGGCATAGCTTTTTAGTTGACTGTCTTTCTGGTTAAACAATAAACTTCTTGAGTTTAGAGACCATTCTAAGCTGTCTAGTGTTGCATATCCAATTCCTAGCATAGTGCCTGGCTCAAAAATTGTTTGCTGAGTTAATGGTCTAGTGGAGGAGATAGAGATATACACAGATAATATGATAAATGATATAGCAATAAGAAGTGAGATCATGATGAAAGTAGAGATTGAGATCACAAGTATTATCCTTCTCCTTTAATATATTATAGCAATATGGTGAAATTCTATTGTTATATGTTTAATTTGATAATGACAGTAATAATATATTAGGTATAATAATACCTGAACCACAGTATATGGTTTAGGTGATTTCACATCCTGAGAAAATATATTTTCTCTCATTCTGTAGGTATGCCTTTTCATTTTTTTGGTTGTTTCTTTTGCTGTGCAAAGTGTTTTAGTTTGATGTAGTCTCACTTATTCATTATAATCACGCCATATTTTTGGAGTAGGTAAAAGTGTCATTGCCCTCATTTTGCAAATGAGGAAATTGAGGTAAAAAGGGTTTTAACAGATGCTGTGTTTTCTAAGCAGCATTGCTATAGATACAATCTATGCTGAATAGACAGCCCATTGGCTAGTCAAATTTTAAAACATTTATTTATTTTTCCAGCTTTTTGAGATATAATTGACATGTAACATTGTGCAAGTTGAAGGTGTACAGTGTGTTGATTTTATATACTTATGTATTGTGAAGTGATTACCACAATATGGTTAGTTAACATCTCCATCACCTCACATAATTACTCTTTCTTTTTTATTATGAGAACACAAAATTTATTCCCTTAGCAACTTTCAAATATATAATACGGTATTGTTAACTATAGCCACCATGTTCTACATTAGATCCCAAGAACTTATTCATCTTATATCCAGAAGTTTGTACACCTCTGACCAACATCTCCCCATTTCTCCCACCCCTCAGCCTCTGGAAACTACCATTCTGTTCTCTGTTTCTATGAGTTTGGCTTTTTTAGCTTCCACATATAAGTGAGATCATACAGTATTTGTCTTTATCTGACTTATTTCACTAGCATAATGCCCTCAAGGTCCACCTATATTATTGCAAATGGCAGAATTTCCTTCTTTCTTGTGGCTAATACTCCATTCCATTGTATACACACACACACACACACACACACACACACACCCCACATTTTCTTTATCCATTCATCCATGGATGGATATTTGGGTGTTTCCATATCTTGGCTATTGTAAATAATGCTGCAATAAACATGGGAGTGCAGATATCTTTTTGATATAGTGATTTAATTTCCTTCAGTTAAATACTCAGAAGTGGTATTGCTGAATCATATGGTAGTTCTATTTTTAAGTTTTTGAGGAACCTCCATACTGTTTTCCAAAGTAGCTGTATCAATATAGATTTCTACCAACAATGCACAGGAATTCCCTTTTCTCCACATCCTCACTAACACTTATTTCTTATCTTTTTTTTTTTTTGTGGTACACAGGCCTCTCACTATTGTGGCCTCTGCCGTTGCGGATCACAGGCTCCGGACGCGCAGGCTTAGCGGCCATGGATCATGGGCCCAGCCGCTCCGCGGGATGTGGGATCCTCCTGCACTGGGGCACGAACCCGCGTCCCCTGCATCGGCAGGTGGACTCTCAACCACTGCTCCACCAGGGAAGCCCTATTTCTTATCTTTTTGACGAAAGTCATGCTAACAGGTATGAATTGATATCTCACTGTGGTTTTGATTTGCATTTCCCTGATGATCAGTGATATTGAACATTTTCTTTCATGTACCTGTTGGACATTTGCATGTCTTTTTTAGAAAACTGTCTATTCAGTTCTGCGCATTTTTAATTGAATTTTTTTTTTTTACTGTTCAGTTGTATGAGTTCCTTGTAGTTTTTAGATATTAACCCATTATTAGATACATGATTTGCAAATATTTTCTCCTGTTCTGTAGATTGCCTTTTTATTTTGTTGATGGTTTCTTCTGCTTTGCAGAGCTTTTTAGTTTGATGCAGTCCCACTTACTAATTTTTCCTTTTATTTCATGTGCTTTTGGTGTCATATCCAGAAAACGGTTGCAAAGACTGATGTCAAGGAGTTTTTCCCTATGTTTTCTTCTAAGAGTTTTATGGTTTCAGGTCTTATTTTTAAGTCTTTAATCCATTTCAAGTTAATTTATGTGAGCGGTGTAATATAGGGGTCCAATTTCATTCTTTATCTCTAAAGTATTCCCTTATCCACAGCTTCATTTTCCATGTTTTAAATTACCTGCAGTCAACTGCAGTCAAAAAACATTAAATGAAAATTTCCAGAAACAAACAATTCGTAAGTTTTAAATTGAATGTTGCTCTGAGTAGTGTGATTAAATCTCATTCCTTCCCACTCCATCCTGCCTGGGCCGTGAATTATTCCTTAGTCCAGCCTCTCTTGCCTGTTAGTCACTTAGTAGCCATCATCTCAGTTATCAGATCAACGATCCAGTATCACAGTTCTTGTGTTCAAAGTGACCCTTATTTTACTTGATAACTGACTCAAGAGTAGTTAAGCTGGCAATTCAAATATTCTCTTACTGTGCCTAATTTATAAATTAAACTTTATCGTAGGTAAGTATGTGTAAGAAAAAACATATATAGGGTTTGGTACTATCTGCAGTTTCAGGCATCCACTGGGGGTCGTAGAACGTGTATGTCATGGATAAGGGGGAACTACTGTATTTTTATGCCAGTACCATACAGTTTTAGTTACTATAGCTTTGTAGTATAGTTTGAAATCTGGAAGGACAGCAGTGTTTTTTGATATCAGGCGTTATGCCCTTTGGACATAGCTGATGGAATTAAGGGATAACCTTGATCCAAGGTCAACCAATTTATAAGCTGGTGTGATGGAAAAAAGATAAATTGAGCCTATCTGATTCTATCTCTGGAGAATACTGAGAGAAAATAGCAGAATCATGGAAAGCTAAAGTTATGAGGGAACAGAAGTAATAGACACAGGATAATAGATATAGGGTAATGGACACAAGATGGGTGGCAAAGCTGGTAGAGAAGCAGGGAGACACAGGTAGGGAGAAAGTCGCTGAGTCATGTAAATGGATGAGCATTTGAGGAAATAGATGTGAGGTCCCCTGAGCTGTAGTGGACTCAAATTAAGTCTCCAGTTTATGCTGTTCCTGAGGCCAGATGTTCAGGTTTTCATATGCCCCTCTTGTAGTTTCCAGGAACTTGAATGAATTGTTGTTTTTGTAACCCTACAGCATAGGAGAATATTGTTTATAGTGCCAGGGTGTGACGATCAGCTCAAAGGTATTGCCAGTGCCAGCAGAACTGGCTACCTTGATGGGAGTCCAGTATAAGACTCAGCCAAGGAGTAAAATGGCAGCGACCCATTATTCACACCGGGATATAAGGCTGGAGTTGTGACCATGGGGATGTGAGTAGAGCGAGTATAGCAGAAAAGTCATGCTACCAGTCAGTGAATCTTTGCTTTGAGGCCTCCTCACTCTTCCAGGCTGAGAACAGCAATGGTTTCTAACCCTAGGGCAAGACTGAGATAGTTGCTAGGATCTACTTGGATCCAGTTGTAACTCTGCAGTCTCGTCTCATCCGTCTTTGCCCTTACTCGTTAAATTTTCTAGCCACATCGGCCTTTTTCAGTTTCTTAAGTGTTCTAATTTTTTCCGCTGACGCCCTTACTTTCTCTTCATTAGTAATGTCTACTCATTCGTTCGGTTTTGGGTTGACTGTCCCTTCCTCTTAATGCCATCTTTGACTAATAATTTTAAATACTCTAAAGTAATTCTGTACCATCCCTCTACTTTATCTCAGAACAATTTGTAGTTTTTCCTCAGGGCACTTAACAAAATTTATAATTATATATTTACTTGCATGTTTATATGTTAAATGTATGTTCTCCCCCACTAGACTTATACCTCACAAGGGCAGGGCCTATGTTTGCCTTAGTAACTTCTATATCCCTAACACCTGGTACAGAATTAGACTTTAATAACATCTGATAAATGAATAAGCAAATACATGAGAGTTAAAGAAGTGTATGGGTAGGGAGTTGAGCAGTCTATTATTGAACCAAGCGTTTGCTTTCCTACAATACAAGATCATTACCGTTACCTAATGATAATTTTCTTCTTACTATAAAACTGCCTTGTATTTTTAGTGATTTTTAGTCTCTCTGAATGCCTTTTTTAAAAAAAGCACCTAATCAAGGAAATTTCTTTTCTCAGGTGAATTTCTTGTTGTTAATGTGACTGACATATATTGAGTGATACTATTAATGATAGTCTTAAATAGTTGCCTTTTAAATAATTTTTCAAAAAGATTTCCAAAAGAAAGTCACAGAATACACAATGTCATTTGTAAATGATGTCACCCTTTCCTTAAAAAATTCTGCATTTTTTATTTCAGTTGGAAATCTGAGTATCATGACATTTTTCTTCTTTTAGAATGAGAGTTTAATCCTGGTAGCCTAGTTTTAGCTGGGCTTGTAGAATTTAGCATGTCAAAAACAATCTTATCTGTTTTTCATATCAGATTCTAAAGCAAATTCACAGTTGGATCTAGCAGAAGGGAAGGCAGGGATGTCAAAGAAACAGATGTTGGCATTGTAAAAGCAGATGCTCTGTGCTTAATTCTACATGCCAACAATTTCTATTATTAAAATTCAACATCTGTCTTTTTAGAGGAATTACTCTCAGCCAGGTTGAAAGTAAGCCCTAGTATTCAATTATAGGTATTCTGTGACTCTGAACATTATACTTTTGAAAATCAAGCCAATAAACCAGATGAAAACCTCTTCCAATATTAGAAGGCCTTCCAGTGATGTATGCAAGTAGATTCCGACATGAAAAGTTTTTTATATGATTTGCATCTAATTTCTGCCCTCTGAACACTCCCTTGTCCCTTGAAGAACCTGGCAATGACAGGGATACTGGTGTAAGACTACCCATTAGAAGGAAGACGAAAAGGAACTGAAATCTGAGCCCAGGAGTGTTCCTAGAGAGACTTTTGATCAGTAATGAAAGGAGGCTTATCTAAGCCTGGGCTTTGAAATCCTGCATCCTTGATAAGGTCAAAGATACAGAGCTGGCTGCCCTAGAAACCTAATTAAAGCCCTGCCTCTCTGAGAGAAATTAAGCATCTGCAGGAAGGAAGGCACCAGCAGCTGTCAGGAGGCCATTTCTTCAAGGACAACCACACCTTGACAGTATTTTAAAAGTGTTTCCCTCATCTGCTCTGTGAACTCCTAAAACTCAGTCCTTTCATCTCTGATTTGACAGCTGGCCTTGAACAACTTAGTGAGTCTGTGCTGCTTTTCCCATGCAGGAAACTGCATTCATGCACAGGCCTTCTCATTTGTGGCAACTCAATGAGTTGTAATGATTGGACAGTGAGTCTATGGATGGCCCATTCATTAGGAGGGAGGTGAAGGGGAAGCATCATATTACACAAGGAACCTGAGTTTCCAGGATCATGCATTTCTAAATTAGACAGTTGGAGTTTCAGTGCAGCTTTTCACTTGGCTTTTAAGGGAGAGCATTGGAGAATCCATTTAACCCCACAGAAACTGGATGGCAGAAGGGCACTTAGGCATATGTTGATCTGTTTTCAGACATTCTGAAGTCTTGGAGGAAAGTGTGTAACACCTTGTAGGTTTCCATAATACTTCCCACCGTGGGTTCTGTAAGTCCACTGCAATTCCCATCAGGAAATGCCAGGAGGAAATTTCTTTTCACCTGTGGATTTGGCATCTAGATATTGATGCTTGTAAGAAGGATTTGGGTTTGACAATGACTAGGGGATGAGAAAATCCACAAGGGGGTTTTCTGAGCACGAAAGAGAGAAATCAAAAACTTCTTAGGAAAGGCAGAGAAAAAATATATTTCTACTACAAGAAACCATCAAATATATACTTCACTTCTGGCTGAAGACTGAATTTGAAACTTGGGAAGCACGAAATTGATAAATATGCAAGATTCTGAGGTAATGACGATAGTGGGGAAAGAAATTCACTTGGTAATGACGATAGTGGGGAAGCATGTCTCTCAAGACCATTGAGAGGGTCTAATAAGAAATCTGTAGCTCTCCAGGATAGTGTCTGTTACATAATGCTGAGATCAGCATTAAAAGCAATAAGTAAAAACAAACATAAAATATTGTACAGCCATTTCTTTTAGCAGTTGATATTTTAAAGCTCCCCTTTTTCTCGTATATGCTGAGTGTTAGGATTGGTTTGCTCTAGCATGCTGGCTTTTGACTTTGACCTCTTTGAATGTGCAACGATTCTTTCATCCAGCTTCAACTTGAGGAGCTGGAGTAAATTGAGACAGAGTGACAGTACCAGTATTTTCTCTAGTATATAAAGAAACATAACAGACACCAGAAGTGTGCATTGTTTTCTGATCCTTCCAAAGGACTGTGGACTCTGACAGCTTGCTCTGATTCCCTCTGATGCAAGAAGGAGTACTCAGATCTTCCTGGGTGAATGAGAGAAAGCTTCACACAGCTCCTGTTTTGGCTGAGATCTAAAGTAAAAGTTTGAGATCTGAGTAAAAGTTTACTGAAGGTGTAAAATAGAGAGGGATAGGCAAGCGTGGTATAACCCGATACCTATAAATTCTGCTCCTACATTTGGTTCCTGTAATTCACTTTTTATCCAGTGGCTGAAGTATTCTTTTTGAAACATAAAAATCCGGTTACATCACTCCCCTGCCTGGTACCCTCTTTTGGCTTCACAATGCCAAACCTCTTATTTCTCCTGATCCATTCTCCCCCTGCCCATGACTTTTCAGACACACTGGACTTCTGATTCTTGAACTTGTCAACCTTTCTCCTCAGTCTTTACCCTTGTTCCCTCTGCTAGAAAGTTCTCCCTCCAGATTTTCAAAAGTTGGTTTCTTATTATTCAAGCCTTTCCTGAACACCTTCCCAATCTAGCTACTCCTATAATATTTTTCTGTTATATTGTATTCATAGCATTTATCCCTTTCTGAATTTATTAATTTTGCTATTTACTATTTGAGTAAAGAGAACATAGTACCATGAGACTAGGGACATATCATCTAGCTTCAGTAAATTTGTTAAGACAGAATTGTCACAAGTGGTAGGTGCTCCACAAATGCTTATTGAATGGATGAATGAAGAATGAAAGAATGAATATTTTTGTAAAGTTGAAAAGCAGTGAGTGTCAGAAAATAAAGCTTAAGAGGTAGATAGACACCTGACAATTAAGGCTGAATGCTGTGTTAGGAACTTTAAACTTTATTGTGGAAGAGTATAAAAGGCATTGAATAATTTTGAGAAGGGGGTTACTATCAGAATGGATTTGAAGGATGTGAAAGGATGGATTTATGAAGAAGGCTGGAAATAAGGAGATGACTTAGACATGTGTTCCAATACCCTTCGAAGGAAGGGTGGTAGAGGGAGGACGTGTGTCATGGTGATCAGTTGTGTAAGCTGTGAGGCCACACTGCATGGGTTTGAATAATGGCTGCCTATTTTTTCTTCTGTGAAGTCATGGCAGATTACTCATAGCCTCTGAACCATTTATGAAAATGTACCTTTCAGATCTTTGACTGCAGGGAGAGAAACAGCCTCAGCTGCTGCACTCTGAAATCGATCACTGCATTCCCACCGGGGCCGTATTTCCCTGGGCTGCTCCTGGCTAGTGACTGAGCGTGCTGGGGACACTAAGGCAGGTCCTTTCCTGGGAGCTGTGGGACTCCTCTGAACAGTGAATTTACTTTGAGGGCTCCCCGTCTGCCTTTCAAAACTTTTTTAGGACTGCTCTGCGGTCTAAGCAGTTCCAACTCAACCTTTCTTCCTTCCTTCCTTCATTGACATAAGTTAGATCTGCATCGTGGTTAGATTCCCCTTGCAGCCTCCTCTGGCTTCCGTCTACTTTCCCCTCACATGTGTGTTCCCCAATAAGCATCTTGCTAATCCTGCCTTGATGCCTGCTTCTTGAAGACCTGAACTGACACACCTTTAGTCTTAATTCCCTGCTGTTGTTGTTTTTATTTGAAAGGCAATTTTAGAATAGATAGAGCTTGGTGGTTGCCTGGATGTTTGTAATAAAGCAGAAGGAAGAGTGTACTCCCAGGTTTTTGATCACGTGATCTTAAGTGACTGAGGCAAAGGTGTTTACTTGCACAGATAAGGAATACAGGAACTATGTTTGAGGAAAAAGGGAAGAAAAGTGGGTTTCGTTTGGACATATTACTCTTGAGACCCCTCTAAAACATCTTGAATAAATGCCTGGTTGGTCATTTGGTCCATGGATCTGGAGCTCAGAGAAAATTTGGGCTAGAGATTATGAGGTGTAGGTGTCATCAAGGTATGAGTACAAGCCATGGGAATGGACGAGACTGCACAGGAAGAGCAGGAGAGCTGAGAGAGCTTCCAGGAACAGCAATTCTTAGTGTGCAATGGAGGAGGAATCAGCAAAGGACAGAGAACAGACAGTTGATTATAAAGCTTCAATTAAGTTCAAGAATAGAAATATAGGTTAATGCGATAACAGAAAACTCAGGAAATGGCCTTGATTTACATAATATTTTTTTATGTGACTATACAGTGGAATTGGAAAGAGTGTAGGAATCTGGGAAAATATAATTCAAATTCATACCTAACATCATAAACCTAAGTTTATGTGTAAGTAGATAGATTAAATAAGTATAAGTCAAACAAAAAAAATTTAGATGATCATATACCCAATTTTGATTAGAGTTGATAGAATTACTGAATTTTGGAGAGTTGACACTTTTCTATGTATTACATGAAAAAATATCAGATTCAATTAAATAAACATTTAAAATATTTGTAAAATTAAAATAAATGTAACCAAAGCAAAAATGGGAATCAACAAATTTAGAAATATTTAGAAAATTTACAAATCTTTAAAAAATTTACATTTAAAAAAATATTAAAACATTTAGAAATATTAGTAAAATGAGAGACAAAGGATTCATACCAACAATATTCTATAAAATATGAAAAGTTCAATAAATAAATTGGCAAAGGACATAAAGATACAACTATAAGCAAGCATATGGACGATTTCTACCTCCTTAGTGATGAAACATATGGATGAGTGTTCATCCTCTTTATTTATCCAGGTATAAAAATTAAAAATGTTTGGAGGTACAGTTTTATACCTATGAAAATAACAAAATGAAAAATAACTTGCCAATTATTATATTGAATAGATTCCTTTATTTCATTTCTCATATTTTATCAATCATTAAATTTATTTACTAATTTAGAAAATATTAAATATCACCGAGTGCTAGATACTGCTCTAGGGACTAAGGATAAATGGTGGTTAAGATAAGGTCTTCCTTAATATCACTCATTAGAACATCCTCTCCTTTTTCTCTCATTAGTATTGCCTTAAGGGTTTATTCATCCTTTCTTTCTTGCTTATGGTGGTAATATTCTGAATCTACTGGGTCCACACTGTTTTCAATCAGTTTTTTACCTTGCTGCCAGAGTGATATTTTTAAAATATATTTTTGTGAACTTGATTATACATGTCAAAGAGTATATGAAATATGAAGCTTAGATTTGATTTTAATTTGCATTTTATTATTACTAGTGAAGAAGAACATCTTTTCATCTGATTAGGGGCCACTTGTGTTTTCTTTTCTATGAAATGCTTATTCAAGTCTTTTCCCCCCTTCTTTTGGCCAATTGTCTTTTTCATAATGATTTGAAGGTTTTTATGATTTATACCTACTAATCCTTTGATACTTGTGTGTATGTGTAACCCCCCCCCCAAACACATACATAAGTACGTTTCTTTCTCCCTGATTAGCAGTCCTTAATTTTAATTTTAACGTGGCCAAATTTACCAATCTTTTCCTTAATGGTTGTTTGTGCTTTTTGAGTCTTTTTATGAGATATTTCCTAGTATACATTTAAAAAATTTTTTTTTTGCGGTACGTGGGTCTCACTGTAGTGGCCTCTCCCGTTGCGGAGCACAGGCTCCGGATGTGCAGGCTCAGCGGCTATGGCTCACGGGCCCAGCCGCTCTGCAGCATGTGGGATCTTCCCGGACCGGGGCACGAACCCATGTCCCCTGCATCGGCAGGCGGACTCTTAACCATTGCGCCACCAGGGAAGCCTCCTAGTATACATTTATAAACATATTTTCCTCGATTGTTTCAAAATATTTTATGAGTTTATTTTTCACCTTTATTTTTAATTCTCTGGGAATTGATTTTCATCTATGGTGTGTGGTAGAGATCCATTTTCCTTTTTTTCCACATGGATAAGCAGTTGTCCTAATAGCACCATTTATTAAATAGTCTAGCCTTTTCCTACTGCTCTATAATACTATCTTTGTGATAAATCAGTTTCAATACACATGTGGGTCTGTTTTGGTGCTCCATATTCCCTTGGTCTGTTTCATTAGCCCTTACAATGCACCAAACTGGCTTAATACCCATGGCTTTAAAATAAAGTATTGATAGTAAGTAGGGCAAATCCTCCAACCTTGCTTTCTTCTATAGGAATATTTTGTGTTATTTGGCTCTTTGCTCTTTCACATGAATTTTAGAATAGCTTGCCAAGTTCCATGAGAAAAAAATATCCTGTTGAGATTCTGACTGGAATTGCATTGAATCTATAGATTAAGTTGAGAGAATCGACAGTTTTATGATTTTGAATGTTTCTATCTAAGAACATGGTTTGTCACTCTATTTGGGTTGTATTTAATACCTTTCAGTAAAGTTTTATAGTTCTATTTATAAAGGTCCTGCACATCTTTTGTTAGATGTATTCCTAGCAACCTTATATTTTAGCTGCTATAATAAGTGGTTATATTTTTAAAACTACATTTTCAAACAGTTGCCAATGTCTAGAAATGCAGTTGTTTTTTGTGTATTGATTTTATATTCAGCAACATTGTTAAAATCTTTTAGAATTTCCAAACATCTGTCTGTAGTTACTTTTTAGGGTTTCTACAGAGCCAATTATAGCATTTCCAAATATTAGCACATTGGTTTATTCATTTGTTATCCTTATAACTTTCATTTATTTCCCCTTAAGCCCTGCATTAAAGAACTTCGAATACAATGCTGCATAAAATTAATGATAGATTTTTTTTTTTATTTTACAGTATAGGGAATGCTTTCAATATTTCACCATTGTGTTTGAAGTTTAAAGTAGGTTTTGGTAGTTACCCTTGATCAGGTTAAAGATTATTCTAGCCTTGTCTTCTATGTTTTTTAATATCATGAAAGGATAATACATTTTATCAAAAATGATTTTCTCATCTATTGAGATTATCATATCATTTTTCTGCTTTAATCTATTTATGGTGCATTACATTTTTTGATTTCTAATTTAAAACTAACTTGCAGTGTTGAATATAATAAACCAATTTGGTCACAATTTAATCCTTTTAAAGCGTTATTGGATTTGGTTTAATAAAGTTTAAAATTATTATTTTTTGTCTATATTCATGCATGAAATTGACTATTATTTAATCTTCTGGTTCTGTCTTTGTTAGATTATAATAGCCTCATAAAGTGAATTGGGAGAATTTCCTCTTTCTTGTTTTTTTTTTTCTTTTTCTTAAATAAATCTTTATAATTGCTTCACAGTGTTGTGTTAGTTTCTGTGGTACAGCAAAGTGAATCAGCCATATGCATACGTATGTCCCCATATCCCCTCCTTCTTTTTTTTTAAATTTTCAAACAGAAAGTCACAAAAATTATAATCATCCTCATCAGTTCACTCAGTCCCATGTAATTAATTTTTTTTTCATCTTGGTCTTTTGTTGGCACTTTTATGAATTCATCAGTTTTCCATTAGAGTTCTGAAAATGCTTATTCATTCAGTTCAGCAGTATAGTCAGTTACCAGAAACCTGTACTTGTCAGAGTCTTTTCCATGAATTGCTTGAAGATGAAACGCTTTTATAGGAACATTTTTGCAACAGCATCAGAGTACACCCAGAACTGTCATTAAATGACAAAAGACTTAAAACTGACCACGGTTAAAGATTTGATGAAAGTTCATAATAATGCAATTGACAAGGAAATTTAGTCATTTCTGAGATATTCATTTTAAAGTAATAATTAGAATTATGACTTATAACATTATACCAGAACATATAAGACTTTTAGGGATTTCATGTAATGTCTGAAACATTTATATTAACATATTTCCATACAAATAACCCAAAGAAAGTTTAGTATTAGTTTTTTAAATTTAATTAATTTTTTTATACAGCAGGTTCTTATTAGTCATCAATTTTATGCACATCAGTGTATACATATCAATCGCAATTGGCCAGTTCAGCACACCACCATCTCCACCCCCCCACGGCTTTCCTCCCTTGGTGTGCATACGTTTGTTCTCTACATCTGTGTCTCAACTTCTGCCCTGCAAACCGGTTCATCTGTACCATTTTTCTAGGTTCCACATACATGCGTTAATATATGATATTTGTTTTTCTCTTTCTAACTTACTTCACTCTGTATCACAGTCTCTAGATCCATCCACGTCTCAACAAATGACTCAATTTCGTTCCTTTTTATGGCTGAGTAATATTCCATTGTATATATATACCACATCTTCTTTATCCATTCCTCTGTTGATGGGCATTTAGCTTGCTTCCATGACCTGGCTATTGTAAATAGTGCTGCAGTGAATATTGCGGTGCATGTGTCTTTTTGAACTATGGTTTTCCCTGGGTATATGCCCAGTAGTGGGATTGCTGGGTCATATGGTCATTCTATTTTTAGTTTTTTAAGGAACCTCCATACTGTTCTCCATAGTGGCTGTATCAATTTACATTCCAATCAACAGTACACGAGGGTTCCTTTTTCTCCACACCCTCTCCAGCATTTGTTGTTTGTAGATTTTCTGATGATGCCCATTCTAATTGGTGTGAGGTGATACCTCACTGTAGTTTTGATTTGCATTTCTTTAATAATTAGTGATGTTGAACAGCTTTCATGTGCTTCTTGGCCATCTGTATGTCTTCTTTGGAGAAATGTCTATTTAGGTCTTCTGCCCATTTTTGGATTGGGTTGTTTGTTTCTTTAATATTGAGCTGCATAATCTGTTTATATATTTTGCAGATTAATCCTTTGTCCGTTGATTCGTTTGCAAATATTTTCTCCCATTCTGAGGGTTGTCTTTTTGTCTTGTTTATGGTTTCCTTTGCTGTGCAGAACCTTTGAAGTTTCATTAGGTCCCATTTGTTTATTTTTGTTTTAATTTCCATTTCTCTCAGAGGTGGGTCAAAAAGGATCTTGCTGTGATTTATGTCATAGAGTGTTCTGCCTATGTTTTCCTCTAAGAGTTTGATAGTGTCTGACCTTACATTTAGGTCTATAATCCACTTTGAGTTTATTTTTGTGTATGGTATTTAGGGAGTGTTTTAATTTCATTCTTTTACATGTGGCTGTCCAGTTTCCCAGCACCACTTATTGAAGAGGCTGTCTTTTCTCCATTGAATATCCTTGCCTCCTTTGTCATAGATTAGTTGACCATTGGTGCGTGGGTTTATCTCTGGCTTTCTATCTTGTTCCATTGATCAGTGTTTCTGTTTTTGTGCCAGTACCATATTGTTTGATTACTGTAGCTTTGTAGTATAGTCTGAAGTCAGGGAGTCTGATTCCTCCAGCTCCGTTTCTTTCCCTCAAGACTGCTTGGCTCTTCAGGGTCTTTTGTGTCTCCATACAAATTTTAAGATTTTTTGTTCTAGTTCTGTGAAAAATGCCATTGGTAATTTGATAGGGATTGCATTGAATCTATAGATTGCTTTGGGTAGTATAGTCATTTTCACAATATTGATTCTTCCAATCCAAGAACTTGGTATATCTCTCGATCTGTTGGTATCATCTTTAATTTCTTTCATCAGTGTCTTATAGTTTTCTGCATACAGGACTTTTGTCTCCCTAGGTAGGTTTATTCCTAGGTATTTTATTCTTTTTGTTGCAGTGGTAAACGGGAGTGTTTCCTTAATTTCTCTTTTAGATTTTTCATCATTAGTGTATAGGAATGCAAGAGATTTCTGGGCATCAATTTTGTATCCTGAAACTTTACGGAATTCATTGATTAGCTCTAGTAGTTTTCTGGTGGCATTTTTAGGATTCTCTATATATACTATCATGTCATCTGCAAACAGTGACAGTTTTACTTCTTCTTTTCCAGTTTGTATTCCTTTTATTTCTTTTTCTTCTCTGATTGCTGAGGCTAGGACTTCAAAAACTATTTTGTATAATACTGGTGAGAGTGGACATCCTTGTCTTGTTCCTGATCCTAGAGGAAATACTTCCAGTTTTTCACCATTGAGAATGATGTTTGCTGTGGGTTTGTCATATATAGCCTTTATTATGTTGAAGTAGGTTCCCTCTATGCCCACTTTCTGGGGAGTTTTTTTTTTTATCATAAATGGGTGTTGAATTTTGTCAAAAGCTTTTTCTGCATCTGTTGAGATGATCATATGGTTTTTATTCTTCAGTTTGTTAATATGGTCTAACACACTGATTGATTTGCATATATTGAAGAATCCTTGCATCCCTGGGATAAATTCCACTTGTACATGGTGTATGATCCTTTTACTGTGTTGTTGGATTCTGTTTGCTAGTTTTTTGTTGAGGATTTTTCATCTATATTCATCAGTGATATTGGTCTGTAATTTTCTTTTTTTGTAATATCTTTGTCTGGTTTTAGTATCAGGGTGATGGTATCATAGAATGAGTTTGGGAGTGTTCCTTCCTCTGCAATTTTTTGGAAGAGTTTGAGAAGGATGGGTGTTAGCTCTTCTCTAAATGTTTGATAGAATTCACCTATGAAGCCATCTGGTCCTGGACTTTTGTTTGTTGGAAGATTTTTAATCACCGTTTCAATTTCATTAGTTGTGATTGGTCTGTTCATATTTTCTATTTCTCCCTGGATCAGTCTTGGAAGGTTATACCTTTCTAAGAATTTGTGCATTTCTTCCAGGTTGTCCATTTTATTGGCATAGAGTTGCTTGTAGTGGTCTGTTAGGATGCTTTGTATTTCTGCGGTGTCTGTTGTAACTTCTCCTTTGTCATTTCTAATTTTATTGATATGAGTCCTCTCCCTCTTTTTCTTGATGAGTCTGGCTAATGGTTTATCAATTTTGTTTATCTTCTCAAAGAACCAGCTTTTAGTTTTATTGATCTTTGCTATTGTTTTCTTTGTTTCTATTTCATTTATTTCTGCTCTGATCTTTATGATTTCTTTCCTTCTGCTAAGTTTGGGTTTTGTTTGTTCTTCTTTCTCTAGTTCCTTTAGGTGAAAGGTTCGACTGTTTATTGGAGATTTTTCTTGTTTCTTGAGGTAGGCTTGTATAGCTATAAACTTCTCTCTTAGAACTGCTTTTGCTGCACCCCATAGGTTTTGGATCATCGTGTTTTCATTGTCATTTGTCTCTAGGTATTTTTTGATTTCCTCTTTCATTTCTTCAGTGATATCTTGGTTATTTAGTAACGTATTGTTTAGCCTCCACGTGTTTGTGTTTTTATGTTTTTTTCCCTGTAATTGACTTCTAATCTCATAGCGTTGTGGTCAGAAAAGATGCTTGATATGATTTCAATTTTCTTAAATTTACTGAGGCTTGATTTGTGACCCAAGATGTGATCTATCCTGGAGAATGTTCCGTGTGCACTTGAGAAGCAAGTGTAATCTGCTGTTTTTGGATGGAATGGCCTATAAATACCAGTTAAATCTATGTGGTCTATTGTGTCATTTAAAGCTTCTGTTTCCTTATTTATTTTCATTTTGGATGATCTGTCCATTGGTGTAAGTGAGGTGTTAAAGTCCCCCACTATTATTGTGTTACTGTCGATTTCCTTTTTATAGCTGTTAGCAGTTGTCTTAGGTATTGAGGTGCTCCGATGTTGGGTGCATATATACTTATAATTGTTATATCTTCTTCATGGATTAATCTCTCGATCATTATGTAGTGTCCTTCCTTATGTCTTGTAACATTCTTTATTTTAAAGTCTATTTTATCTGATATGAGTATTGCTACTCCAGCTTTCTTTTGATTTCCATTTGCATGGAATATCTTTTTCCATCCCCTCACTTTCAGTCTGTATGTGTCCCTAAGTCTGAAGTGGGTCTTTTGTAGACAGCATATATATGGGTGTTGTTTTTGTGTCCATTCAGCAAGCCTGTGTCTTTTGGTTGGAGCGTTTAATCCATTCATGTTTAAGGTAATTATCATTATGTATGTTCCTATGACCATTTTCTTAATTGTTTGGGTTTGTTTTTGTAGATCCTTTTCTTCTCTTGTGTTTCCCACTTAGAGAAGTTCCTTTAGCATTTGTCGTAGAGCTGGTTTGGTGGTACTAAATTCTCTTAGCTTTTGCTTGTCTGTAAAGCTTTTCATTTCTCCATGAATCTGAATGAGATCCTTTTTGGGTAGAATAATCTTGGTTGTAGGTTCTTCCCTTTTATCACTTTAAGTATATCATACCACTCCCTTCTGGCTTGTAGAGTCTCTGCTGAGAAATCAGCTGTTAACCTTATGGGAGTTCCCTTGTATATTATTTGTCATTTTTCCCTTGCTGTTTTCAATAATTTTTCTTTGTCTTTAATTTTTGCCAATTTGATTACTATGTGTCTCGGCATGTTTCTCCTTGGGTTTATCCTGTATGGGACTCACTGTGCTTCCTGGACTTGGGTGGCTATTTCCTTTCCCATGTTAGGGAAGTTTTTTACTATAATCTCTTCAAATATTTTCTCTGCTTCTTTCTCTGTCTCTTCTCCTTCTGGAACCCTTATAATGCGAATGTTGTTGCGTTTAATGTTGTCCCAGAGGGCTCTTAAGCTGTCTTCATTTCTTTACATTCTTTTTTCTTTATTCTGTTCCGCAGCAGTGAATTCCACCATTCTGTCTTATCCATCCATCCAAGAATGGTCACTTATCCATTCTTCTGCTTCAGTTATTTTGCTATTGATTCCTTTTAGTGTAGTTTTCATTTCAGTTATTGTATTGTTCATCTCTGTTTGTTTGTTCTTTAATTCTTCTAGGTCTTTGTTAAACATTTCTTGAATCTTCTCGATCTTTGCCTGCATTCTTTTTCCAAGGTCCTGGATCATCTTAACTATCATTATTCTGAATTCTTTTTCTGGAAGGTTGCCTGTCTCCACTTCATTTAGTTGTTTTTCTGGGGTTTTATCTTGTTCCTTCAGCTGGTACATAGCCCTCTTCCTTTTCATCTTGTCTGTCTTTCTTTTAATGTTGTTTTTCTTTCACAGGCTGCAGGGTTGTAGTTCTTCTTCTGCTGTCTGCCCTCTGGTGGATGAGGCTATCTAAGAGGCTTGTGCAAGCTTCCTGATGGGAGGGACTGGTGGTGGGTAGAGCTGACTGTTGCTCTGGTGGGCAGAGCTCAGTAAAACTTTAATCCGCTTGACTGCTGATGGGTCGGGCTGGGTTCCCTCCCTGTTGGTTTTTTGGCCTGAGGCAACCCAACACTGGAGCCTACCTGGGCTCTTTGGTGGGGCTAATGACAGACTCTGGGCGGGCTCATGCCAAGTAGTACTTCCCAGAACTTCTGGTGCCAGTGTCCTTGTCCCCACGGTGAGCCACAGCCAGCCCCTGCCCCTGCAGGAGACCCTCCAACACTAGCAGGTAGGTCTGGTTCAGTCTCCCTGGGGTCACTGCTCCTTCCCCTGGGTCCCGATGCGCACACTGCTTTGCGTGTGCCCTCCAGGAGTGGAGTCTCTGTTTCCCCCAGTCCTGTCCAGGTCCTGCCATCAAATCCCACTAGCCTTCAAAGTCTGATTCTTTAGGAATTCCTCCTCCCGTTGCTGGACCCGCAGGTTGGGAAGCCTGATGTAGGGCTCAGAACCTTCACTCCAGTGGGTGGACTTCTGTGGTATAAGTGTTTTCCAGTCTGTGAGTCACCCACCCAGCAGTTATGGGATTTGATTTTACTGTGATTGCGCCCCTCCTACCATCTCATTGTGGTTTCTCCTTTGTCTTTGGATGTGAGGTATCTTTTTTGGTGAGTTCCAGTGTCTTCCTGTTGATGATTGTCCAGCAGCTAGTTGTGATTCTGGTGTTCTCACAAGAGGGAGTGAGAGCCCGTCCTTCTACTCAGCCATCTTCTACCCCTCTTTCTTTTTATTCTCTGGATGAATTTGTATAAGATTAGAATACCTATCTTTGAATGTTTGGTAGAAGTTACCTAAATTTCTATCTGAACTTCCTATTTTCTTTTTTTTTTTTTTAAACATCTTTATTGGGGTATAATTGCTTTACAGTGGTGTGTTAGTTTTCTGCTTTATAACAAAGTCAATCAGTTATACATATACATGTGTTCTCATATCTCTTCCTGAACTTCCTATTTTCTTGATAAGAAGATTTAAGCAGGTTCAGTTTCTTTAATTGATATAGATGTATTGGGATGTTCTATTTCTTCTGGAAGCAGTCTTGATATGTTATATTTTTAGGAATTTGTTCATTTCATATGTTTTAAAAACAGTTGTTCATAATGCCTAATCTGTTTAGTCTCTGCTACATCTGTGGTTTATTTCCTTTTTCATTACTAGTATTTTCACTGTGTTTTCTCCTACATGCTCTAATTTTCTCTTCATTAATCTTTTCTCTTTCTATTTATCTTTATTAAAAAACCCAACACTTTGCTCTGTCGATCTCTTTATTTCATGTTTGGTTGCTGTTTCATTATTTTCTGATCTAACCTTTATTTCTTTTCTATGCTAGCTTTGGCTTTATTTTGATGATCTTTTCCTCATGTGTTACTCTACATGCTTATTAGATCATTGATTTTGAAGTTTTTTCCCTAATGAAAGCAATTAAGGCATCATATTTCTAAGTACTACCTAGCTGCGTTCAACAAGCTGTAGTAGGACATATTTTCATTGTTCAATTATAAATATTTCCAGATTTCCATTATGATTCCTTCTTTGACCTATGAGTCATTTAGAGGAATGCTTTTAAATTTCCATGACTGTGTAAGACTGGATAGCCGTATTTTTATAGTTGATTTTTAAAATTTATTGCATTGGGTTCAGCAGACATGTCTGATTGACACAGTTCTCCAAATCTATTGAATTTTATTTATACATGTGGCTTAGTAGTTGGTCATTCTTCATAAATATTTTTACTATGCTTGAAAAGATGTGAAGCTTGCAACTCTTGGTTGAATCCTGTGTATATGTCTGTCAGAGCAAGTTCCTTTATTTTGCCATTCACATCTACATCTTTGCTAGTTTTTGTCTTGTTTCTTTTCCATTGGTTGAGAAACATAATAAAGTTTCCGACCATGCTTAGATAAATGGCTGATTTTAGGGCTGGGGCAAGGAAAATATGACATGAACCTGGAGCATCTTATAGTGCCAGAGAGTAAGGATGTACTCAAAAAAACAGGAGGATTGGACCATGTTAATGGGACACAGGAGCCAACCTGTGAAAGAGCTCCCAAAGGCCAAAGCCAGAACATTTTGAGCAAAAAAGTAGATAATGTGGTATTGTATTATAACCAAAAGTATAAAATCCATCTGTGTGAGTATAAACTGATAGAAATAAATGATTGAAATAAGTAAACAGCATAGGAGGAACTAATGATGTGCCAAGCACAGATATGGACATTGGAGATGTGTCAATAAAAAAAAATAGACAAAAGTTCTTGCCTTCCTTGTGCTTATGTTATGGTACAAGGAGAAAGACGATTTTAAAAATAAGTAAATTTCATAGACTCTTGGGAGGTGAAAGCTTCTAGGTTGATAAATAAATCAGGGAAGAGGGAAGGGAGTGGTGTTGCAGTTTTAAGTACATCAGACATCATGCAAAGGTGACTTTTGAGCAGACACAAGGAAAGAGTGGAAGAGTTATGAAAACATCTAGGGGAAGGGTGTTTCAGCGATAGAAAACAGAAAATAGAAAGGCTTGAGGCAGGAGCATGCCAGGGTATTGAAGGACTAGCAGGTAGGTTGTAGGTGGAGTAGAATGACCAAGGGAAAGAGTAGAAGGAGATGAGATTAAAGAAGTGTATTAATTTCCTAGGCCTTCCATAGTAAAGTACCACAAAGTTATTTTTCCATCCAGTTTTTATTGAGCTATAATTGACATACAGCACTGTGTAAGTTAAAGGTATATAGCATAATGATTTGACTCACATACATTATGAAACTATCACAGTAAATTTAGTGAACATCCATCATCTCATATGGACACAAAATTAAAGAAATAGAAAACAGTTTTTTTGTGTGTGTGATGAGAACTCATAGGACTTATTCTTAACAACTTTAAAATATAGCATTCAGTAGTGTTATCTATATTTATCATGCTGTACATTACATCCCTAGTACTTATTTATGTTATAACTGTGGAAGGCTGCGCCTTTTGACTGCCTTCATCTAATTCCCCTGCCCCTCACTTCCCCTGTTTCTGGTAACCACAAATCTGATCTCTTTTTGAGTCTGTTTGTTTTTGAAGTATAACTGATCTACAATACTATGTTAGTTCCTGTTATACAACTCAGTGATTTTTTTCTATACATTTCAAAATGATCACCACGGTAAGTGTAGTTGTGATATGTCACCATACAAAAATATTACTTGGTTATTGACTATATTTCCCACCCTGTACATTTCATTACTTGTGACTCCTTTATTTTGCAGCTGGAAGTTTGTAACTCTTAGTCTCCCTAATCTATTTCTTTCCTCTCCCCAACCTCCTCTCCTTTGGCAACCACTTATTTGTTCTCCTTATCTTTAACTCTGCTTCTGTTTTGTTATGTTTTTCATTTGTTTTGTTTTTTACATTCCAGATATAAATGAAATCAAACAGTGGTTGTCTTTCTCTGACTCATTTCACTTAGCATAATGCCCCCTAGGTCCATAAAGAGCATGTTGTCTTTTTTATGGCTGAGTAATATCACATTATATCTATGTATGTAGATATAGATATATATCTCACGTCATCTTTATTCATTCATCTATTGATAGGCGCTTAAGTGGCTTCCATATCTTGGATGTCTGTTTCCTGTCTCAGGTTAGACAAATTTTCAGCTATTAAGTCTTCAAATATGTTCTCTAGCCCTTTCTCTCTCTTCTCCTTCTGGGACCCCTATATTGCAAATATTAGTATGCTTGATGTTGTCCTAGAAGTCTCTAAACTATCCTCGTTTCCTTTTATTCTTTTTTCTGTAAAGCTTCAGTGATTTCCACTACTCTGTCTTCCAGCTCACTTATCTGTTCCTCTGTATCATCTAATCTACTTTTGATTCCTTCTAGTATTTATTTATTTATTTTTGGCATTATGCGGGCCTCTCACTGCTGTGGCCTCTCCCGTTGCGGAGCACAGGCTCCGGACGCGCAGGCTCAGCGGCCATGGCTCACGGGCCCAGCTGCTCCGCGGCATGTGGGATCTTCCCGGACCAGGGCACGAACCCGTGTCCCCTGCATTGGCAGGCGGACTCTCAACCACTGCGCCCCCAGGGAAGCCCTAGTATATTTTTAATTTTAGTTATTGTATTCTTCAGCTCTGGTTTTTCTTTATGTCTTCTAACTCTTTGTTAAATACTTCTCATGGTGTCCATCCATTCTTTTCCTCTGTTCTTTGATCATTTCCTTTAATTCTTTATCAGGTAACTTGCCTATCTCCATTTCACTTAGTTCTTCTGCAGTATTATCTTGTTCCTTTGTTTGGAATATATTCCTCTGTTGCCTTATTTTGCCCGATTTGCTATTTTTATGTCTATGTATTTGATAGGTTGGTTACGTTTTCTGACTTTGGAAAAGTGATCTTTTATAGGGGATGTCCTATGCATCAGTGCACTCCTCTCTTGTCACCAGAGCTGTATCCTCTAGGGTACACTCTGTTTGGGCTGTGTGAGTCCTGTCACGGCAGGCTGACTACTGTGGGCTATCTGGTGGGCATGGCTGGCCCCCAGTCCCGTTAGATGGTTGGCAGGCCCTGCCTTGTGTGGAGGCTGCCAGCTGCTGGTGAGTGGGGCCAGATCACAAGGTTGCTGGCTGTGGGCCCCCAGGGGCCCCAGGGCTAGTGCTGGCCGACTGGTGACCAGAGCCACGTTCTGGAGTGGGTGGCTGTGGGCCTGGGGGTCCCAGATCCCCCAGATGTCAGACAGCTGGTGGGTGGGGCAAGCTCCTAGCATGGCTGGCTGCAGGGTTTGGGGTGTCCCAGAGTTGGTGTTGGCCAGCTTGTGAGTGGGGCTGGATCCTGGGGCAGCTGGCTGAGGGGTCCGCAATGTCTCAAAGTGGTGTAGACCTGCTGATGGTTGGGTCCAGGCCCCAGGGGGTCCTGGGGCTAGTGCTGGCTCACTGGTGGGCTGAGCCAGGTTCCCGGGTCTTTGGCTACAGGTTCCTTGGGAGCCCTGGAGCTGGTGTTGGCCCTCTGGTGGGTGGGACCAGTTTCTAACATGGCTGGCTGTGTCATCCAGCATGGCCCAAACCTGGTGTTGGCCTGCTGGTGGGTGGGGCTGAATCCAAGATGGCTGCCTGAGGGGCTGTGGTCGTCCTGAGGCTGTTGTCTGCCTGCTGGTGGGTGGGATTGGGGCCTAGGGGATCCTGGGGCTGGTGCCCACCCGCTGGTATGTGAGGTCAGCTCCTGGAGCTGGTGCCTACCACTGGTGGGTGAGGCTGGTACTGTGGCCAGTACCAGCCCACTGGTCATTGGAACTGGGTCCTGGGCCTCTGGCTGCAGGGTCCTGGATGTCTTGGTGTTAGTGCCAGCACACTGATGTGCGGGGCTGTGTCCTGGGGCATCTGTGGGCTCAGGAGTTCTTAGGCAGCAGGCCTCCTGGTGGGTGGGGCTGTGTCTCTGCTCGGCTGTCTGCTTGGCCTGAAGTGTCCCAATACTGGTGCTGATAGGCTGGTGGGCGGGACTGGATTCCTGTGCTGATAAGCTAGAGGGAGGATTCCAAAATGGTGCTTGTCAGCCCCAGTGTCCATATAATAGAAGGAGCTCTTCCAAATGGCTGTCATTAGTGTCTATATCCCCAGGCCCAGACCCAGTTGCCTTCTGCCTCTCTGGGACGCTCTTCAAGATCAGCAGGCGGGCCTGACCTAGGTGCCTTTCAAATGACTACTTCTGCCCTGAACCCCAGAGTGTGTAAGATTTTGTGTGTGCCACTTAAGAGCAGAGTCTCTATTTCCCACAGCCCTCTGGGCCTCCTAAAAGTAAGCCATGCTGGCCTTGGAAGCCAAACATTCTGGGCTCCTCTTCCCAGTGCATTACCCTGGGCTGGGGAGCCCAATATGGGGCTCAGACCACTGGCTCCTGGGGGAGAGCCTCTTGCGATTGTAATTACCCTCCCCTTTGTGGGTTTGTATCTTGACTATACCGCTTCTCCACCCCTCCTACCTATCTCATTGTGGTCCCTTCTTTACATCTTTAGTTGTAGTTGCTAGTCTTCCAGTTTTGCTCATCAATAGTTTTCTCTATAAATAGTTGTAATTTTGGTATGCCTATGGGAGGCAGTGAGCTCAGGGTCTTCCTACTCCACCATCTTGGCTACTCCCCACCCATCACGAAGTTATTTTAAGGGTGGCTTAAATCAACATAAATTTATTCTTTCATAGTTCTGGAGGTTAGAAGTCTGAAATACAGGTGTCGGTAGGTTGATTCCTTCTGGGGGTTCTGAGGGAGAATTTGTTTCATGTCTCTCTCCAAGCTTCTCGTGGCTGCTGGCTGGCACCTCTTGGCATTCCATAGTTTGGAGATGCATGGCTCCAGTCTTGACCTTCATGGCATTCTCTCTCCAGCATCCCCTACCCCTTGTGTGTCCATGTCTTTGTTTTCTTTTTCTCTTCTTATAAGGATATCAGTCATTGATTAGGGCCCACCCTATGCAGTGAGATCTCATCTTAACTAATTGCATCTGCAAAGACTCTATTTCCAGATAAGGTCAGAGTCTCAGGTTCTAAATCGACATGATTGGAGGGAGAATACTATACAACCCACTCTAAGAAATAACACGGGCTGAAATCGTTTAGGTCTCTGTAGACTACAGTAACATGTTTGGCTTTTCCTCTGAGGGAGGTGGGAAGCTGTATGAGGGTTTTGAGCCCAGAAGTGACATGACCTGTTTTAAAGGGTTATTCTGGCTGCTGCATTTAAAACAGACAGTAAGGGGCAGGGTGAGATGAGGGGAGACCAGCTGGGAAGCTGTTGCCTCCTATTCTTACCAAAATAATTCAGATGCCAAAAGATCGTGTTTTGGATTAGAGTGAGACCAAGGAAATGGAAAGTGGTTATATTCTGGATGTTTTGAAAGTAGAGCCAACAGGATATTCTGATGGACTGGAGGTGGCACGGGAGAAAAAGAGAGGAGTAAAGATTACTCAAGATGTTTCACCTCAGCCACTGGAAGAAAGTAGTTGCCACTGAATGGAGATAAGAAAGGCTGTGGGGCGGGACAGATTTAGGGGAAATATTGGATGATTCGTTTCTGATATAATTTCAGAAGCCAATTAGATATGGAAATGAATATGTCAATTAGGTAACGAACTATGTAAGTCTCAGTGAGTGCAGTGAAGAAGACTTGGAAAGAGACATAAAACTGAGAGTCATCAATATATAGATGGTATTTAAATCTATGAGATTGAATGAACTCACCAAAAGAGTGAAGATAGAAGAGAGATGAGGCTCAAAGACTGAATCTTAGGCCACTTCAACAAGATCAGAGATCAGAAAGAATAGAAGAAGGAGCTGCTGGTGAGGGAATACGGAAATCAAGAGAGTGGGGTGTCTTGTTATCCAAGTGAAGAAAGTGTTTCAAGGAGGAGGGAATTATTAACTCTGACAAATGCTGGGAGGAACATGAAGGAGACCAAACACTAAACATTGAATTAGCAATGGGGAGGCCATTAGTGACCTTAATAAAAGCACATTTAGTAGACTGGTGGTCATGGATGCCAGCTAGGAAAGCCACGAGAAAACAGAAGAGGAATTGAGTGGAGTGGAGAACTTGGTGTGAAATTTTGCTATAGAGCATTGCTTACCAACTGGGGCAGTTCTTCTCAGGGGAAATTTGGTCATGTCTGGAGACATATTTTAGCTGTCACAACTGGGGCCGGGGGTGCTACTGGCAACTAAGTGACAGGGGACAAGAATGCTGCTAAACATCTTACAGTGCATAGGATATCCTTCACTGAGGCATCCAGACCATTCTCCATTCTTCCTCACAAAAACTTAGCTTTGAAACTATTGTCACCTCTCTTTCATACCCACTCTCTTTATGCTATAGTTATCTAACATCCTGTAATTACCCTTCATTTTTAGGAAATTTAAACTCTTGATTCACTCTCACCCCTTGAACAATTCCCATCTTAATTCTTATTGATTTCACTATCCACATGGAAAATCCAGCAGTTCCCCAGTTCCTTGAATTCCCCCCCTTTTGGTGAGCTCGTTCTCCAGTTCATCACTTCCACAGTCTTCTCAGCCAGGGTCTTTGTTGTTGCCGGTCACTACAAGCCCTCCATAAACTGTTTCAAGCAGGCTACTTTCTGACCACTGCCTCCTATCTTCCCAGGCTATTCACTGTTCTGGTTCCATTCATGTGATTTCATGGGGTCCTAAAATTTATTTTCTATCACATTTTAATTGTTTTTCACGCACTTCATGTTCTCACTTTTCTCTTTACCTTGCCAAATCATTATCATTACTCCATTCCGTACAACTTTTTCTTCCTTATTTTTATCTCAATTCCTTTTGTTTTTTCACTTTGCTAAAACCTAGTCTTCTCTTCCTACTACTTTCCTGTACTTCTGAAGCTGAATTGTCTCACTTAAATTTCGTGACCACAACCTCAAGATTATTAGTGTTTCTAGCAATCATTCTATCTTTTCCTACTTTATTTACTCTTCTGACAATTATTCCATAATTTCTCAAACCCCCAGATTTCCCCACCAGCTTCCACCTTACTCTCCATTGATGACTTGTTCCCTATTTCATGGAGAATTAGTTCTCAGAATAGAACTTCTGGGACTTCCCTGGTGGTCCAGTGGTTAAGACTCCACGCTCCCAATGCAAGGGGCCCAGGTTTGATCCCTGGTCAGGGAACTAGATCCCGCATGCCACAACTAAGAGCCCGCATGCTGCCACTAAAAAAGATCCCACGTGTCACAACTAATACCTGGCACAGCCAAATAAATAAATATTAAAAAAAAAAGAATAGAACTTCTTCAAGCTTCCTCTGCCACGTCTACCCACCCACCAACATTTATACTTATATCCTTGGCTTTCTCCTCTGGTACTAAAACTGAATTTTCTGAACCCCTCAGTTTAAGGCCAACCATTTGGACACTTGATCCCATTTATCTTCAATTTCTAATTGCTTTATAGTTTCTCTTTTAGAGGAGTTTTCATTTCGTGTCTATTTGTAGATTAAAAAAAATCTTCAGATTTATTATGCTTATATTGGATCTATGGATGATATCTTTCAGTAATTCTGGAAAAAAAATTTCTGTTATCTCTTGGATCCATAGAAACTATGGGTAATATCCATTATGCAGACATCCTGGAATTGTTTTTGGATAATTATTACAGTTTATCCCTTTGTCCTCCACCGTCACTTAATGACACTTTAATACTTTTTTCTCTTTTTCTCTATGTACAGCATTCTAGGCAATTTCTTAAAATCTGCCGTACTGTTCACTAATTTACTCCTTGCCTGTTCTCTAATCTTCTGCATAATTCTTCACTTAGTTTTTTTTGTTTGTTTGTTTGCGGTACGCGGGCCTCTCACTGTTGTGGCCTCTCCCGTTGCGGAGCACAGGCTCCGGACGTGCAGGCTCAGCAGCCATGGCTCACGGGCCCAGCCGCTCCACGGCATGTGGGATCTTCCCAGACCAGGGCATGAACCTGTGTCCCCTGCATCGGCAGGCGGACTCTCAACCACTGCGCCACCAGGGAAGCGCCTTCACTTAGTTTTAAATATCAGTTTGTTAATATGTTTATTTCTTTTAGAGAAGCGCAGTGGCCAGCCTCCTGCGTATTTTAAAGTTCTAGACACCCAAAAGTCTGTATTTTTCTCCAGGGTATCCTAGTGACTTGGTGCTTGCTTTTCCTTCATATGTGTTCACACTGATCCTAACTTTACCAGATTCCCTTACTTTCTTGTCGGCTTATTCAATTATTTAAAACATTTCTTTCCCCCATCCCACCCGCTTTCAAATTTTAGCAAGTGTTTTCACATGTTAGTTTCTGAATGTCTTCAGCATCTCTGTTCTACCTTAGTGACATAAATGGAAGTCCCATAAATTCTTTCCAACAATTAATTTTTAACAGACCCCCCCCCCCACCGTGCCCCCGATTCAGTGATAGAAAAGAAATACTAATACAGTGAGCCATGGTGTTGCAGGCTAGGGCCAAGGGGCCAAATCAGGTCCACTGCCTCTTTTTGTATGGCCTGTGAACTAAGAATAATTTTAACATTTTACAAGAGTGAAAAAAACAAGAATAGTATTTTGTGACATGTGAAAATTACATGAGATTCGAATTTCAGTGTTCATAAATAAAGTTTTACTGTAGTGCATTTAAGCCCATTTGCTTATGTGTTGTCTATTGCTGATTTAACACTACAGTGGCAGAGTTGTGACAGATAGAGCATGGCCCTGAAAGCCTAAAATATTTACTATTTAGCCTCTTACAGAAAAATTTTTATAGACCTCTGCTGTAATGCAATGCCTTTCATGTTTACCTAATACAGGGAGTTGAGAGAGAGAATTGCTAAGAAAGGGAGAATTCCTTTGTGATCTATGAGTGTAGGTGTTTATTTACTCCAAGTTTTTTCTCGTTCAGATGCTCCTCAGATTCTCTTTGCCACTTTGGCACTGATGATCAATACTTTCATGGTACAAATCACATTATTTTTAATGCGCTACTCTCCTTGATATATGTTACTGCGATTACTTTTGCCATACGGTAACAAATAGAGCTCGGGAATTTCTAACTTGGTTGCTTCTCCCATTTACACTTGCCATTTTTAAAAACAGAAAATGTGAAAGTTCCATATAGTGTAGGAGTTTTCCATTTACTCTGCAGAAGCATGTTACATGAGGAGGAAATAAAATCTACAGATGATATGCATTAAAGCAGCTTCCTTTATTTCTGGGAGTTAAAAACATTTTGTCACATAACTTAAGGTAACCTTGCTCTTTTGGTAGAAATTGCACTTCCAGCAGCCGATAGTAAAGCTGATATCTGGAGGAGGGAATGATCTGTACAGTTATTGTGAAACATTCCCAGTCATCAGCCGTGTTACAAATGTGCCCGAGATCATCTTCCATAGTATATTTTTAAATCTTTCACTCAGCCTAATGAGATTTCTAAATTAATCTGTGTGGAGAAACTTAAATTAGGGAAATTAAATAACCTCTTTCTTTCCCACACATTTTGAGTTTGCATTAAACAATAACAGTAGTAATTTAATAAGATATTTCTAGTATAGAGAAGAGACCCTGGAGGAATTCTGAACCACGACTATTGAATGGGAATGCTGCATTCTTCTGTACTTAGGGTCACATGAGACAATTTAGCTGGAAGAGGGTTGTTTCTGGACGAATCGGAGGTAATTAAGCAGTGGGCCAAAGAAAGCCTTGGAAGAAGGAGTCAAGGACAGGATGAATTTGCAGGAAGATCTGCAACAACATTGCAGATCCAAGTTAAGAGAGGTTATCAAAGACATTTCAGAGGCGAAGAAAAAAAAATAATAACCACGTGGCTGTTCACAGCAAGGATTGCAGGTAAAAGCCATACATGCAGTGCTGCTAGTAGTGAATATTTTGTACGGGCCATGATCCAGTTGTCTGCTTTTGCTTTTTGAGTCTGGCTAATTTAAATGAGATTTATTCCTATTAGTAAACAGGCTGTTTGAGAAAATGCCACAACAAAAAGTGAATTCTAATAAGGTCTCTGGTAAAAGTTAGGACTATCTTGGCACAACTGGAGAGGGTGGAGACAGAGCAGGAATCCTGGCAAAATCCCAGTAAGAATTGCCTCTCATTATAACTATGTCTTCCATTTCTTTACTTAAAATAGTTAGCCTCATCTAGACCAGAGGTTCACAATTCTGGTTGTTAGAATCACCTGTGGAACTGGCCCATGCGCGCTCGCTTGTGCACACACACACACACACACACACACACACGCGCGCGCACACACACACACACACACACACACACACACACACACACACACACACACACACACACACACACACACACACACACACACACACACACACACACGTCTACCTCAGACCACTAAGGTCTGATTTCTGGGTGTGGGGGAGATCCAAGCAGCATTGACAGTTTTAAAAGCTCCTTAGGAAATCCTAATGTTCAGCCAGGGTTGAGAACTGTTGATCTAGACAAGAGTTTATCCGCCTCAGTACTTTTGACATTTTGGGGTAGGTAATATTTTGTTGTGGGATTGTCCTGTGCATCATAGGATGTTTAGTAGCATCCCCAGCCTCTCCACTAGATGCCAGTAGCAGTCTCCTCCCCATTAAGTTGTGGCAACTAAAAATTTCTCCAGGCGTTGTCAAATTGCCCCCAGTTGAGAATCACTGATGGAGACCGAATGAAACCAGGAATAATCAGGTGCTCTGAGATGCATTCCAGTTCCTTTGAGGAGGAGAAGATACCTTACATAAAACATTGTAATAAAATTCAGTTACACTGAAAATTAGTATAGCCACTATGAAAAACAGCATGGAGGTTCTTCAAAAACGTAAAAATAGAATTACTGTACAATCCAGCAATCCCACTTCTGGATACTTACCTGAAGGAAATGAAATCAGGTTCTTGAAGAGATATATGCACTCCTGTGTTCGTTGCAGCATTAGTCACAGGAACAAAGATATGGAAACAACATAAGTATCCATCAGTGGATAAATGGATAAAGGAAATGCAGTATACATACAATGGAAAATTATTCAGCCACGAGAAAGAAGAAAATTCTGCCATTTGCAGTAATGTAGGTGGACCTTGAGGACAATATGCTAAGTGAATAAGTCAGACAGAGAAAGATAAATACTGTATCATCTTACTTACTTACATGTAGATCTGAAAAAGCCAAACTTGTAAAACCAGAGCATAAAATGGTGGTTTCCATGGGCTGGAGGGTGGTGGAAATGGGGAGATGTTGGTCAAATTGTACAAACTTCTAGTTATAAAACGAATAAGTTCTGGGGGTTTAATATGCAGCTTGGGACTATAATTAACAATACTATATTATATACTTGAAAGTTGCTAAGGCAGTAGATCTTAAATGTTCTCACCACACACACACACACACACACACAAATGGAAATTATGTCAGGCAACAGATGTGTTAACTAGCCTCATTGTGGTAACCATTTCACAGTATATTATATGTATCAAATCATCACATTGCACACCTTAAGCTACACAATATTGTATGTCAATGCTACCTCAATAAAGCTGGAAAAAAATTCAGATACACTGAATAATATGGATAATATAGACTATATTTTTTCCTCATACTTTTATATTAATCTATTAATCTGCAAAGATAGCTCCTTCACTTGAATATATTCCCTTAGACTTGGCTCATTTGAAGTAACAGGGTAAGCTGGGGTATGTATGTATTTGGGAAAAATTAATATTAAAATTTACATCATACATTCTATTTTATTTATAGTGTTATGTTTGTGTGTGGTATTAATATAGAACAAGGATTCCTCATTATCTAACCGATGAGTCAAGTGATCAACTGATATACTTTAAAAAGAAAGCTCATCAGAAACTGACCAATAGGGGGATGGAGGACAGAATCCCATTCTCCACAAGGGTTTTAGGAAGCAAAGTGGGACATGGTGATAATGATGAAGAGTATGTGTCAAGTACTGGCCTAAACCCTTTACATGTTTTGTCTTTTTAAAACATTCACAAATAACCCTATGAAGATTAATGCCATCTCCTGGTAAGAACTACATCCATATTTACAATGAGTTTGCCCTACTTGGGAGACACTAGTATAATGGGAAGAAAACTTTTAAAATTAGAAACACCTGAATTTGAATCCTAATTACATCAATTGTTAGATGTTTGTTCTTGGGTCAGTTATCCATTTTGAGCTTCTCTTTCCTAATATTTGAGATGAAAACATCTTGACTATTAGTGTGATAATTAGAAATCATGCCTATAAGAAACATAAATAATATCTGGCAATAGTTGGCATAAAATAAACATTAGATTCCTTTCTTTGTCTCTTTCCTTTTTTACAAAGTACTGACTGTTCTAGGTGCATTTTTCTCCTTTAATCCTCACTACAGTTGTGTCAGTTAAATATTATTATTTTATTTTACACTTGAGGAAACCAAAACTTAGAGAAATTATATAAGTTGTCTGAAGACAGGTGCTAAGTCACAGGATCAGACTTTGAACCCAGGCAACCACCTGGGTGAGAATACTGAGATAGAACACTATTTACCTGTTAGGTAGTATCCTTAATTCCCTTTAAATAGGCACATGGATACTTTTTATTTGGATGTTCTACTGCTGATCACTACAGGATGGTATACAGAGAAAAATGGAAATAAGTATGGGAATTAAAGACATTTCAAAATTATATCCTTAATCATTATAGACTCCAAATAGTACCAGGACTGAGTTTTTCTTAGCCTCTTTCTTGACTTCCTTTTTTAGATTATTCAGCAGAAATCCTCTACATCCCCATTCTTGCAGTTTTATTCTTAAGAAGGGTGGAGAGAACTCTTCAGTTTTCCCCCATTTTTTCCTTTCTCTCCACAAAATCTCTTGTTGGTTCTCAAAGGAGAAAATAAGTATGAAATTATGGCAATTAAGAATAAAATCCATGACCAAAGTCCCACTTTTTCTTAATTTTTGCAAAAGATAGAAGTAGTTCAGGTAGGTCCATAAATTTCAGATCAGTGATCAAGTTAATCTAAGTCTTGAGAATAAGTCAAGATGTCTAAAGGAAGAGTGATTCCCAAATAGATAACCGTATCTCATTATGATTAGAGTTTGTTAATTGGCTATCACAAAAGACAAGAATCTCATAAAATCCCCAAAGCCCAAATGAAAGCAACTTGCAAGAAACAACAGAGAAACAAGCTGATAAAAAGAATAAAGGGAAAAAGGTAAAGGATGCCAGGTTTTCGTAGATTATCTTGTTACTGTTTTATCGACTGTAATCAGGAAACCTGATAAGATGGTACAGTGCTTTTTTTCAAAGACTTGGACAGTTCACTCAGTTACCACAGAACTTCCCTGTGCCTCCTTCAACAGGTCCAACTGTAGTGATTACCACTGAAGCATGTGCACCCTCAATTTTCTCACTTTTACCAGAAATTTAAATTTCAGTGTAAGCTCAGATATTTGTGTTTGGTTTCCAGAGCTGATACATTTTGCCTGCACATTTTGGAAATATTACCATGGAAAATAACTGATAAAGATTAAATTAGTGGTAGAAATTATAATGTGTGTGGTGATATAATCTCTTCAAAAATGTCTTAAAAATAAAGTAATTTTAACAGATTTTAAGAAGTAAATTTCTCTCTATATTTTAGAAAGTGAACACAACAAAAATTAATTATAGTTACCTTTGGGAGAAGAACTGAAGGGATAGAGGTTTTGGATGAGAGGAATAGAGAAGGAATGCTTAAAATTTTTAAATCTTTATTGCTCAATTTTTTAATCCACATATATGGATTAATTCTTTTTTAAGTCAAAAGTACAGTAGAATTCTGGGAACCTCTTTTTCTCTAAAAATTTCTTTACTAAGAAGTAACTAATAAATAAGATATTGATAATATTTAAGGATTAAGCGTAGGCTTTAGAAATCTTACATTTTCATGTGACAAAATCTGTCTGAAATTTACTTAAATTCATAGAATGTATTAAGTTTAATTTTTTGTATGGCATATTTATGGAAACAATGGAATATTTTACACTAGCTACCATATCAACTGGTAGAAACATCCAGTGAGTTATTTGGTATAATAATTGCATACATGGCCCTTGCCCCTTAATCCTAATCTTGTTCTGTTGTAGTTAACTGACAACTTCATTAAATCATTCTTAGTACCTTTGGGTTTTGCACTACTGAAGCTGGAACTCATGTTCTCCACTGATGTGTTAACAGTCTTATCAGCAAATCTCTTTGCTCTGAGAAGAGTAAACATCACCATTAAATTTGTTATTCGACCCATGTGTGAGGACTTCAAGCTCAAGAATGTCATGCTGAAACTTTACCATTATAACATAAGGAATTCCACAGGAAATGACTTTCTGATATTAATAGTTAGAAAAACCCATGATAACACTAAAATACAGTTTTATTCAATTCTTTTCCAAAGTCTTTGCGTCTATGAAGCAAGAATGTTTTCACAGTTGCTCAGAAGTGATCTGGCAGTGATAAATGAAGGTTAAGAGATTGGGCTTTGGGGTTAGACAGACCTTGGCTCTGTTCTCTGTTTACCACTTGGTAGCTGATTAACCTTGAACAATTTATTTAACCTCTGTGAACCTCAGATTCTTCATCTATAAAATGCAGATAATATTACCTTACTTTATAGAGTTGAACTGAAATTAAATGGACAATTAATTTAAGGCACTTAGCATTCAATTATTATTGCTATTAATATTTTCATTGCTCCATACTTTCCTCATATTAGTGAAAACTTAGTTTGTACAATGAGGAAGTTTACCTAAAAGTATAATCAAAGTAGCTTAAAACTCTGATAATGGTAATAATAATAGCTAACATTCATTGTACTCTTTCCAAGCACTTTTCTTTCATTTTCTTATTAGATTTTTCACAACATTGGACTTACTCTGGCCAAGATGGACTAGCAAAGATGAGATTTACCCTTCTACCTAAAGTAACTAAATCAAGACATTGTACATGAGGAGGAGAGAGATCTCTGAGAGACAGGAAACAATTGCAGTGAGCCCTACAATTTCCCTAGCTTACTGACTTGATAGCATTTCCATGCCATGGTACAGAGAGGGGGAAGTCCATGTCTACTCTAGGAGACTTCCTGAGCTGAGAAGACAAAGGTGAGAGTCTGGTGAGATCAAGGTAGCTAGAGTTTACAGAGCAGAGTATCAAAGAGGAGGGAGATGTACAGAGAACTGTGGAAATCTTCAGAGATACCCTCTTCAGTATTCAAGAGAATACTGATTAGCACATGCATATGAAGAAACTACTGAGGCATAGGAAAAAGAACCTGAAAGGATTACAGGGAAGGGTAGCTGGCACTCACATAGGGCCAGCAATAGTGCCTGTTCCCACTAGCCAGACCTTATAATTCATGAGACATTGGATAGAGCACTCAGAAAAGTCTTGCCCCAGTAGTGAGAAATCATTAACCCTAGTCTAAGTGTTGCTCTGGTTCTGCCTGACAAATGTTAAAAGCAAGGTCCAAAAGCAAGGTCTAATTGTTTCCAAGTTCACTCTGGACAAAGTACAAGAATAGTTATTGACATAAAAAAAAAAATTCTAGCACCAGACAAGATAACATTCACAAAGTCTGACATCCAGTAAAAAATTATAAGGCTTTGGGCTTCCCTGATGGCACAGCAGTTAAGAATCCACCTGCCAATGCAGGGGACATGGGTTCGAGCTCTGGTCTGGGAAGATCCCACATGCTGTGGAGCAATAAAGCCCATGCGCCACAACTATTGAGCCTGTGCTCGAGAGCCCATGAGCCACAACTACTGAGCCCGCATGCCACAACTACTGAAGCCTGCGTGCCTAGAGCCCATGTTCCACAACAGGAGAAGCCACTGCAATGAGAGGCCTGTGCGCTGCAACGAAGAGTAGCTCCTGCTTGCTGCAACTAAAAAGAAAGCCCACGTGCAGCAACGAAGACCCATTGCAGCCAAAAATAAATAAATTAATTAATTTTTTAAAAAAGTGTTTAAAAGAATTATAAGGCATATAGCAGGAAAGTATAATTTGTAATGAGAAAAATCCCTATATTAAAACTAACCAAGAACTAACCCAGATGTTAGAATTAGCAGAGGTTGACATTAGAACAGTTATAACTGCATTCTGTATGTTCAGAAAGCTAGAGCAAAGATTAAACATGTTAAATACAGACATGAAAGATATTTTTAAATATCCAAATTGAACTTCTATAGATGAAAACTACAGTGTCTGAGATGAAAAGTACACTGGATGGAATTAATGACAGACTGGACATTGCAGATGAAAAGACTAGTGAATTTCAAGACATAGAAGTAGAAAATATCCAAAATGAAACACAGAGGGCTAAAAGGGAATAATGATATTATTATTATTTAAGAGTACATTAGTGAGCTGTGTGACTACTTTAAGTATGTGTAATTGGAGTTTCTGAAAAGGGAGGGCCAGAAAAATATTTGAAGAAATAATGAAAAATTTCCAGTTGTGTAAACCCACAAATACAAGAAGCTCAGTGTGAAGAAAATGAGAAAATGTTAAAAGCTGCCAGACTAAAAATATATTACATATAGAGGAACACAGATAAGGATTACAGTAGATTTCTTGGTGGAAGCAATGCAAGTGAGAAGATAGTGGCGTGACATCTTTACTATACCGAAATAAAAAAAAAATCTGCCAACCTAGAATTTTACACCCAGCGCAAATATCTTTCAAGAATAAAGATGGTGAAAAAAAGACTACTGTACTACAAGAATATGAAAGAAAGTCCTTCAGGTAGAAGAAAAATGGTACCATATGTAAATGTAGAGCTAAACAAAGAAATACTTTAAACACCTCAGTTAAGAGGAGGAATTGTTAGACTGAATAAAAAGACAAGACTCAACTATATGTTAACTACATAAAATGTACTTTAAATATAAAGACACAAATGGATTAAAAGTAAAAGGGTGGAAAACAAGAAACGTGATAACGATAATCAAAAGAAAGCTGAAGTGGCTATATTAATATCAGTCAAAATAGATATCAGAATAAAGAGTTTTACAGCACTGCTGGAGAGAGAGAAAGAGAGAGACAGAGAGAGAGGAAGAGAAAGAGAGATCTTAAGGAATTGGGGGCTGGCAATTCCACAGTGTACAGGGCAGGCTGGCAGACTAGAGACCCAGGAGAGAGTTGGTATAGTTTTGAATCTGAAGGGAGGCTGGAGGCAGGATTCCTTCTTTCTTGGGGGGATCTGTCTTTTCTCTTATGGCTTTCAACTGAATGGATGAAGTTTGCCCCCATTATAAAATTTAAATGTTAATCACGTCTAAAAAAATACCTGACCAGACAACTGGGTACTGTAGCCTAGTCAAGTCGATATATGAAATTAACCATCACAGGTGGTTAATATTTTTAGCCTCCTTTTTTAGATGAAATAAACTAAGGCTCAGAAAGATTAGATAACTTGCTCAGGGACACATGTCTAGTAAGTAGCAGAACTGAGATTCAGACTCAGGGAAGCTGCCTCTGGAAAATATCCTATTAATCAGTATGTTACACTGCTGAATTTAAATGTGCAATATAGAATTATCTCCTCCTTTGATACAGACTCTATTTGACTAAAATCCTTTTTTAGGTGATATATAGACACCTTCGTTGAATCTCTGTATAGTATACATTTGAGGGCTAACTTCTATCCCTTAGATTAAATTTGTTAAGTGAGATCAGATTATTCTACTCTGCAGCTTACTAGAATATGAGTATTTGCTTAGCCTATGGATGAGTGCAGCATAAATGTGAACTCATTGTGATAAAAATATCTTACATTTGGGCTTCCCTGGTGGCGCAGTGGTTAAGAATCCTCCTGCCAATGCAGGGGACACGGGTTCGAACCCTGGTCCGGGAAGATCCCACATGCCGCAGAGCAGCTCTAGAACAGCTCTAGAGCCTGTGAGCCAAAACTGCTGAGCCCGCGCGCCACAACTACTGAAGCCCACGTGCCTAGAGCCCGTGTTCCTCAACAAGAGAAGCCACCGCAGTGAGAAGCCTGTGCACCGCAACGAAGAGTAGCCTCTGTTCACCACAATTAGAGAAAGCCTGTGCACAGCAACGAAGATCCATCACAGCCAAAACAAAACAAAAACAAAAACAAAACCCAAAAAAGAAATCCCCCCAAAGAAATCTTACATTCATTATGCGTCTATTATGAACAGACACATTTTGCATGTATTATATTTTTTAATCTTAGAACATTGCAGGTTATCTATAAACTTTATTTCCATCATAACATGGACAAAATGTTATGAATAAATGGTCACATTATTTAGGAAAAGTATTCCTTTTGACTTTGTATTGAAAGATTTCTCTTGTGTCTTTATTTTATTAATAAAAATTGTATATACTTAAGGTGTACAACATGGTGATTTGATACACACACACACACACACACACACACACACACAGTTAAATGAATACTATAGCCAAGCTAATTAACATATCTTTTCCTTACATAGTTACCATTTTTCCCGGGGCTTTTGTGTTTGTTTGGTTTTTTTTTTGGTAATTAGAGTACCTGAAATCTACTCTCTTAACAATTTCCAATATTCAGTAAATATAGTGTTACTAACTATAGTCATGCTGTAAATTAGAGCTCTAGATTACATTAGATCATATTCATCCTACGTAACTGTAACTTTGTACCCTTTGACCAACATGTCCCTATTTCTCCCATGTCTGAGCCACTGGTAACCACTGTACTACTCTCTGCTTTCATGTATTTGACTTTTTTAGATTTCACATGTAAGTGAGATGATTAAGTTTTTTTCTTTCTGTGTCTGGCTCATTTTGCTTAGCACAATGTCCTCTAGGTTCATCCATGCTGTTGCAAGCGACAGAATCTTCTTTTTTAAGGATAAATAATATTTCATTGTGTGTGTATATATATTTATCTCACAATTTCTTATTTGTCTGTTGATGGACTCTTCCCTTGTGTGTTTTGATTTTCTTCATATTTATTTGAACTATAAAGTAAATACTAAAAGATTTTCAAACGTACTTCATAAAAATCTGCATTACAAGACTGTAATTTTGTTTTTCTCTCAACCATAGTTGCTCAGGTTTTCATATGTGCTGTGGAATTCATGGAGCTTAATCAGCATAATGTGTCTTTATATCTTTTATGGCATTGGGCCCCAAATAGCTAAACAGCAAAATTCCTGAGCTAATTTGTGCAAAGAAAATGTTTAATAGTGAGTTACACAGGAAAAATAGTAGTGACCATATTTCTTCTCAATGTGTTACCCATCTTCAGCTCAAAGCCAAACTGGAAGATCCTCTTCCTGCCAGAAAGAAGTGGGATAATCCCTGTTCATCACACCACAGAGCAGAATACTGTTTCTGTAGAACACAGGCAGCTTAGCCAGAGAATAAAGAAACAGGAAAAAAACCCTGTTCAGCCTTACAAGAGAAAAAAACAGAAATAATTCCTGTGGAAAGAGAAATCAGTTGCAGACATTTATTAGGTGGTACTGGAAGGTTTATAAGGATTCGTACATAAGGTTATCAGGTAGAGAATGAGGCTGAAGACTTTCTGCAAGTAGTAACGGGTATCTGATGCAAGGACGCAATCATCTGATTACAGACTAGGACTAGTATGTAGTGGGGTAGGACACAAAAATCAGAATCAGCTGAAAGCGAATGAAGGGGCAAAATCCAAAGTAGACAGAATCGAAAATGTTGTCTTAACCAAACCAGGTAAGAGTTTTTCTAGTTCATTAGGTAAAATGTACAAGTTAATCATTCACCAAATATTTTCTGAGCACCTAGTCTTTGCCAGTCCCAGGACTAGATGCTGGAGAGAAAATAGAGCAAAACAGATATGGTTCTTCCCTTTTTGGAGATTCCAGTCTAAAGAAGGAGGCAGATTAATAAACTAATCAAAGTGTAAGTGTGAAATCACAACTGGGAAAAGTCGTCCCATCCTAGGGCTTTCAGTCATGCTGTCTGTCCTCTGCCTGGGAAAGTGTTTCCCTCAGCTGATCGTTTGATTAATTCCCTTACCTCTTTTCAAGTGGTTGCTTAAATGTCTTCCAAAAGAAGACTACCCTGATCATCCTATTAATATTACATCTTCTACCCACCTCCCTTCACTGGCCCTTTGGCCTACAGTTTTTTCCCCAATAGGATTTATCGTCTTGTAACATACTATGTGATTTACTAATTTACATGTTTCTTGATACTGTGTCGCCACTGCTTAAATATAAGCTTCTCGAAGGCAGGGACCTCTGTTTTGATAATTGGGTTTATATCCCAAGTACCTAGTATAGTACCTGCACATCAGAGGTGCTCAGTATTTGTTAAATGAGTGAATAAATGAGACTCTGAGAGTCTATCAAAACATCTTACAGTGGTCAAAGTTGTTATAAATTACTATACCTGACTTAACTCCATTATAAAATGTACACTGTTTTCTTTTAATATAATTCACTCAGGTTTTTCAGTTTTCTCAACTGATTTCTTCATGAAATCCCAAGAATTAGTAAAAAAAAAAAAAACAAAAACAAAAAAAAGAAAGTCAAGCCCTCTCACTCTTCATTTCAATTCTGATACTCAGCTTGTGCCAACCAGAAAAGTAGCTTCTCTGCAGAATGTTGCTTTAATGTGATTTATTGCTATCTGATTTACTTTTATACAATTTAACATTACATACCTAGACATGTGTGATGTGGGTTAGTATGCATTGTGTTCATGGTACATCACAAAACTTCCTTGGCCTCTGATTTCTCAAATCTTTTCTATTCTTAGTCTTTTAATGTGTGCCATTTTATTGCAGTGTTTACTTACTTCATCTTCTCCATGACTATTTTGATAAAACCTATAATTCATTTGTATAACATTTCTATGGTTTAGAGAGAATGTTTGACATCATATTTGTCCTGGAGAATTTAGGTTACCTGGGCTTAACCCCAGTGAGGGATCTTCAGCCTATAGTTAAGCATTGATTATGTGCAGAATCTGGGAATTTAAAAATGAGAGGACATAGAAGATCTTCAAGGAGTTGCTTGGTTCTATTACCCTTGGAATTGAGCTATTAGAGATGGTTCACTACAGCCTAAATTCTGGGCCAATCATGTGTAAGCATTGTCATAATTTAAAGAGCCTGGTGGAGTTAAATTTTTCTTGTTAATGTTTTTTTTTCTTTCTGTCTAGCGGCCCCCTCAGGACTTATCAGAAGTCTCTGTAGAAATCAAACCTATGTGTTACTGGCACAAATCTAGGGTTCACCGACATGGGTTTCATTAGAAGCCTGTATCCTCCACCCTCAGGCACTTAATAAGGACGTCTTCTAGTCTTAGATGCAAGTAGAATTGTACTTGTTCTAAGAAACTTGTTAATGTCTTATCCTGTAAGTTGCTCAGCGTGGTGAGAAGAATGAAACCACAGGTGAGAGGAATGAAAGATGAGGCTGGAAAATTAATGAGCCAGCTCAGAAGAGAATATTATTCTATACTGGGGAGTTTTAACTCCATCCTGAGGCAGGAGGCTTCTATTTAAGTGTTTTATTTTTTTAAGTCAGAGGAATGGTATAATCAGATTTGCATATTTGGAAGATCACTAGGGATGCAGTTTGAAGAGTGAATTGGCGTGGCAGGATGAGATGCAGGATCATCTACTTGAGGGATCGTGGTGACCTGAATTAGAAAAATGGCAATGGAAAAGGAAGAAGTATAGAGATGGTCTTGAGGTTGGTGTGCAGAGGAACCGGAGAGTGAAGAAAAGATGAAACCCATATTTCTGGCTTGAGTATATAGGTGTCACTTTCAGGACAAGCAGCTCTTTTGGATAAAAGATGATGAATTTATCTGTGGACTTACTGAGTTTAGCTATCTGTGGGCCATCAAAAATGTCATCTGTTTAAACAGGTATGTGTCTCTGGTGCTCAAGAGAGATACTTGGATGGAGGTCAAGATTTGGTATTTATTAGCACATAGATGTTACTTGAAGCTGTAGTTGTAAATAAGTTTTACCAGGGAGAGGGTGTGGAAAGAGGAGAAAAGAGAGCCAGTACTGTGATTTACTATTATAGGGATATATGGAGAATGGAATTTGGTAAATGATACTGAGATGAAGTTGTCAGAGAGTAAGAAGAAGATTATGTTCATAAGCAATGGACCCATTGTAGCTTCCATCATCTAAATGGATCTTGTAAGTTCCCAAGGGCAAGAGTGGAGTGGAGAGGAAGACAGTTATTGCCAAGGTCTTTAATGAAGGAGAATGACCAGGTGGTAGTAGATAATGGCGACTGATGGTGACTAGGTAGGTAGAGTGTGGCTGAATGACTAGATGCCTCACAGCAATAAGAACAAAGAGTTTGGGGTGTGAGAGAATGAGAAACCTTCCTTTGAGAAGTTTGCAGGAAAAACAAGATTTTGAGAGGAGTGCTACAGACTGAATGTTTGTGTCCCCCCAAATTTATTAGGTCAGGAGGGTGAATCTCTTATGAATGGGGTTAACATCCTTATAAAAGAGACATTGGAGGGCTCTCTCATCTCTTCTGCTATGTGAGAGGAAGGCTGTCTATGAACAAGGAAGCAGGTCCTCACAGTACACTGAATTGGCCGACATCTTGATCTTGGACTTCCCAGCCTCCAGAACTGTGATAAATAAATTTCTGTTGTTTATAAGCCACCCCACTTATGATATTCTATTATAGCAGCTTGAAATGGCTAAGGCCAGTTTAAGTTAAGGCATGAGAGAGATGAAGGAAACAGTTAAAAGACTGTGGATATAGAGGAATTTAGTATATAACTCAGACTTAGGATTCTAGAGGGCACAGTGGGAAGGTTTGGCACTGGGGAACAATAGGTGGTGTGTTAAGGGGAAAGCAGCACAGAATATTATGGGGTGGTGATATGGTAAATGATAGCAAGTAAGAAGGCTTTCCTTGGGTGTTGCCTATAGATAGCAGGGATTTGAGATGAATGGGTTTAAGTGTTAGTAAAGTTGCTAGATAGTCAGTCTTGACTCTACCTGTATGTGGCTGGAGTTCTTAGGTTTCTTAGGAGTCATTCTTGGCCATCAGAATCCTAGTTTTTTTTTTTAAATTAATTAATTAATTAATTTTTGGCTGTGTTGGGTCTTCGTTGCTGTGCGCAGGCTTTCTCTAGTTGCGGTGAGTAGGGGCTACTCTTCGTTGCTGTGCGTGGGTTTCCCATTGCAGTGGCTTCTCTTGTTGCAGAGCACGGGCTCTAGGTACGTGGGCTTCAGTAGTTGTGGCATGCAGTCTCAGTAGCTGTGGCTTGCGGGCCCTAGAGCACATGTTCAGTAGTTGTGGCGCACGGGCTTAGTTGCTCCGTGGCGTGTGCGATCTTCCCCGACCAGGGATTGAACCCGTGTCCCCTGCATCGGCAGGTGGATTCTTAACCACTGTGCCACCAGGGAAGTCCCAGAATCCTAGTTTTTGATAGATGAGATCTTGAGGCAGAATGAGTGACCCAAGGTCTGGATTGATGGCAAGTGCTATGTGAGTGACCCAGGTTTCTCCAAAGTGGCCAACCATGTTGAGTTCTGTGTGCCAACCTTTGTAGTACGTGGAACACCCCCACTCTCATTTTCAGGTCACAATTGAGATCTGAAGACTTATGTGTCCCTTGGGTCATAGTTATGAGCTCCTTTTAATGCTTCTATAACAATATATAACTTCCTGATCATAACACTGGCCAAAACACATTATTGCCAGTTTATATAGCTATATCACCCATTAAACCCTACTTTTTAAAGGACAAGACATTTCTGATCTACTGATCTATTTCCAGAAACTGGCATAGTGAGGGAAATATTTCCCTACACACACACACAGACACACACACACATATACTATACATATATAGTTTGTGAGTGGGGCTAATATATCCTGTGGGTATTGTACCTCTCTCTGAGGAACTGGTATGTGCCTGTGCTCAGGGGAGGTGTTCTATATTAAGGTGGAGTTTTTCTGCCCTCAGTGTCTAGGGGAATGTGTTGAGCAGAGAGGCTGAGTTGCTTGTCATCCGCTCACATTGATCATGGCCAGAAGAGGACAGCAGAGAGGCACAGATCGGAGGTGATTTGACGTGGTGCAGAGACTGGGTGTAAGAGAATACAAAATCAGGAGCGAGAGTTTTGGATGCCAGAAACAGGGTGGTTCTCTTTACAGAGCTAGTACTAGGAAGGGGTAGGTTTAGCAAGGAGAGAGTTAGGAAATTTCCAGGTCTAAAGAGGATATTTAAAAGAAAATTAAAACCTCAAAACCAAGGAATGAAGCAGGAAGTAGTAAGGTATTTACTTCTTGGTTAGGAGGTAATTTGTGATCATTGTGTTTTTACCAACAAGAACGTCCTTTGAAGACCAGGTCAGGCCTCCACTCTGTTTCTTATGTGACAGATGGAGGAGTATGACCCTGAAAGTGTGGCCTGTCAGTCATAGGAAGGAAGGGTGAAGGGCTGAGGAAGCTTAGCCAAGTGAAGGGAAGCCACAGATGTGCAAGAGAAACTCTTCAAGTAAATGCTGGGAGGCCTGCCTCTTAGAGATAGGGCAGGTCCATGTGTTCTGAGTGACCCAGTGGGAGAAAAACTGGGACTAATGACTGGGACTAACTAAAAACTAACTAAAACCTGGGACTAACTCCCTGGGAATGACAGGGAGAGGGATCTCAAATTCAAAACTAGAACTGCCTTCTCTCTAGCCTCATCTCATGCCACTCTCCCTCTGGTCTGCCACGCTAGAGCCACCCTGGCTTCCTTTCCGTTCCTCACACATACCGAGAAGTTTGCTGCTGCTTCATTACTAGCACGGTTGGACTTCAAATCCATCATCCCTCAAGACTCTATTTCCTAAGGGTCCTTTTCGGACTATGCTCTTCTCTATCACATTCACTTCCTTTTGAACACCTGTAACTATTCATCCTTATGCATTCCTTTATTTTGCTCATTTATTGTCTACCTTACGCTGAGGGGCAAGGACCGAGTGTGTTTTAGTCCTCATTGTATACCCAGCATCTAGTATAATACTCAACTTGTGGTAAGTGGTTTAATACGCATTTGCTGGACAAATATACTGAACAGGTTGCCTTTGGAGGGAGTTGTCCATGATAGAAGGTATTTAATATAAACTGGACATACTGTTGGCCAAGGCACTGTATAAATGATTCAGGGATCAGATGGATTTTTACGTAAAGTGGCACTTGAAGTTCCTTTCTGTCATTTGATTCTACTATTCCAAGGAACGAAATATGTAAAATTAATGACTCTAAAATGGAGGCAATGATGAGTTCATTGCTTATCAATGAAAAGGAAAGAAAAATAAGTATGGCTGATTAAAGAGTAATGAAGATCTTGTCAAGCTATTAATAAAAGTAGAAAATATAATTTGTAGGAGATGTGGCCCTTAAATCAGTCAGTAGACTGGGGTAGGTTCCTAGGAAAATATTTAGGGACTGATACAGAAACAGATCTGCAAATAACTACTTATTCTCTTTGTATCTTTAATAACTAGCACAGTATTTGGCACATAGTAAATAAACAATAAATATTTACTGAATAAATAAATAAGGGAACTTTTAAGAACCACACCACCATACTTTTTCATAAAGCTATCCAGCTGTAGATTCTGCATTAGCTCATCTCCTTTGCTTGATATTATTTGCCCATTTTTACAGCTTAACACCTTCCTACACATGATATACTTACAACATGTCATTAATGTGGAGATAAAATAATGCCTCCATGAAGATAGTCATGCTCCTCATTGTTGAGTGTTGATGTAGAACAAAATCGTTGCTGAAAACATTTTCAGTTTTCTGAAATTGCCTGTGAGCTGCTGGTATGTTTTTGTCAAAATTGATCTTTAAGTAAATATAATAATAATGCTCATTAAGATGGTAGACATGATTTAGGTAATTAGTTTTTAGTTTTTTTTCACCATGCTTATAACACTGATTGTCAAATATTAATACTAATTAAATATATATTTATTTTAATATTAGCTATTGTGGTGAACAGACTTTAAGGTGGTCTCCATGACCCCCAACTCTTGGTTCGTATACTTTAGTAATCTCTGCCCCTTGAGTGTGGGTGGGATCTGCATCTTGTTTATAACCAATAGAATATGGAAAAGGTGATGAGATGTCATTCCTGTGATTGCTAAATTATATAAGATGCTGTCTTGCTAGTATACTTGGTCTAGGGCCTATAAGCACCAAATGACTTAATAAACAACTGTTTCTTTTGAAACAGTTGTTTCTTCTGGCTGTTTTTTCACAAGACACTAAGTGTATTGTGAATGGAGAAAACTTGGAAACTTTGCATGGAGTGCTTAGATAGTGCTTTAGGATTTGTATCTCTACTAACATACTTCATAAACAAACAAACCAATATTCCAGTCATTTGAAGATTATAACGCTTGTTATTGACTAAGTATCTAGGTGTACTATTAAAATGTCATCATTGGCAGTAAAAGCAAAAATAGACAAACGGGGCTACACTGAGCTTAAAAAATTTTGTAAGTCAAGGGACACATCAGCAGATGAGAAAGGCAACCCACAAAACGGGGGGAAATGTTTGCAAATTATATATCTGATAAGGAGTTAAAATCCAAATATATAAAGAATTCTTACAACTCAAAACCAAAAAATCAAATAACTGGATTAAGAAATGGGAAAAGCACTTGAATAAACATTTCTCCAAAGATGATATACAGATGGCCTACAAGCAGATGAAAAGATGTTCAACATCACTAATCATCATAGAAATGCACATCAAAACCACAGTGAGATATCATCTCATGTCCATTAGGATGGCTATTATTATTCAACATAGTTTTGGAAGTTTTAGCCACGGCACTCAGAGAAGGAAAAGAAATAAAAGGAATCCAAATTGGAAAAGAAGAAGTAAAACTGTCACTGTTTGCAGATGACATGATACTATACATAGAGAATCCTAAAGATGCTACCAGAAAACTACTAGAGCTAACCAATGAATTTGGTAAAGTAGCAGAATACAAAATTAATGCACGGAAATCTCTTGCATTCCTATACACTAACAACAAACAATCTGAAAGAGAAATTAAGGAAACACTTCCATTTACCACTGCAACAAAAACAATAAAATACCTAGGAATAAACCTACCTAAGGAGACAAAAAACCTGTATGCAGAAAACTATAAGACACTGATGAAAGAAATTAAAGACAATACAAACAGATGGAGAGACATACCATATTCTTGGATCAGAAGAATCAACATTGTGAAAATGACTCTACTACCCAAAGCAATCTACAGATCCAGTGCAATCCTTATCAAACTACCAATGACATTTTTCACAGAATTACAACAAAAACTTTCACAACTTTTATGGAAACACAAAAGACCCCAAATAGCCAAAGAAATCTTGAGAAAGAAAAATGGAGCTGGAGGAATCAGGCTACCTGACTTGAGACTATACTATAAAGCTATAGTAATCAAGACAGTATGGCACTGGCACAAAAACCGAAATATAGATCAATGGAACAGGATAGAAAGCCCAGAGATAAACCCACACACATATGGTCACCTTATTTTTGATAAAAGAGGCAAGACTATACATTGGAGAAAAGACAGTCTCTTCAATAAGTGGTGCTGGGAAAACTGTACAGCTACATGGAAAAGAATGAAATTAGAACACTCCCTAATACCATACACAAAAATAAACTCAAAATGGATTAAAGACCTAAACGTAAGGTCAGACATTATAAAACTCTTAGAGGAAAACATAGGCAGAACGCTCTATGACATAAATGACAGCAAGATCCTTTTTGACCCACCTCCTAGAGAAATGGAAATAAAAACAAAAATAAACAAAGGGGACCTAATGAAACTTAAAAGCTTTTGCACAGCAAAGGAGAACATAAACAAGACAAAAAGACAACCCTCAGAATGGGAGAAAATATTTGCTAATGAAGCAACTGACAAAGGATTAATCTCCATAATTCACAAGCAGCTCATGCAGCTCAATATCAAAAAAAAAAACAAAAAAAACCCATCCAGAAATGGGCAGAAGACCTAAATAGACATTTCTTCAAAGAGGATATACAGATTGCCAACAAACACATGAAAGGATACTCAACATCATTAATCATTAGAGAAATGCAAATCAAAACTACAATGAGGTATCACCTCACTCCGGTGAGAATGGCCATGATCAAAAAATCTACAAACAATAAATGCTGGAGAGAGTGTGGAGAAAAGGGAACCCTTTTGCACTGTTGGTGGGAATGTCAACTGATACAGCCACTATGGAGAACAGTATGGAGGTTCCTTAAAAAAACTAAAAGAGAAAACCATAATTCAAAGAGAGTCATGTACCACAATGTTCATTGCAGCTCTGTTTACAATAGCCAGGGCATGGAATCAACCTAAGTGTCCATTGACAGATGAATGGATAAAGATGGTGTGGCACATATATACAATGGAATATTACTCAGCCATAAAAAGAAACGAAATTGAGTTATTTGTAGTGAGGTGGCTGTACCTAGAATCTGTCATACAGAGTGAAGTAAGTCAGAAAGCAAGAAACAAATACTGTATGCTAACACATATATATGGAATCTAAAAAAAAAAGAAAAAAAAAGTTCTGAGGGACCTAGGGGCAGGACAGGTATAAAGATGTAGACATAGAGAATGGACTTGAGGACACAGGAGGGGGAAGGGTAAGCTGGGACGAAGTGAGAGAGGGGCATGGACTTATATACACTACCAGATGTAAAATAGCTAGCTAGAGGGAAGCAGCCGCATAGCACAGGGAGATCAGCTCGGTTTTTTGTTACCACCTAAAGGGATGGGATAGGGAGGGTGGGAGGGAGGCGCAAGAAGGAGGAGATATGGGGATATATGTACCTGTATAGCTGATTCACTTTGTTATAAAGCAGAAACTAACACACCATTGTAAAGCAATTATACTCCAATAAAGATGTTAAAAAAAAGAAGTTAGGAATATAGAAAGAAAAAACCAATAAAATAAAATAGCAATTGTCTATTCTTTTTATATAAAAAGACTAAAAGATGTTATTAGTGAATGTTTTTGATCTTTGTAGGAATCATCTGAGAAATTGCATACAACTTTCATTTTGCTACATTTTCCAAATTTAGAAAAATACTATAAACATATTAATTATATATGTAGAAAAAGATGAAATGGTATTTAGTAAAAAAAAAAAATTTTGTCTTTCAGATAAAACTTTGAGTTTAAAAATAAAGTTATGAGAGACAATGAAGATAATTCATGAAGATACTTGTGAAAACTATTTAATATTCCACTATTGTATGTACTCAGAATTCTAGCTGCTGTAGGCAGGAGAATTTTACCACAGAAATACAATTGTTGAAGAACCATGAATTGAGAATGTTACTGGCCATAACTGCATAATACCTTTGCAATATGTTGCTGTTGTTTGGAGGGCACTATGGTTTGTAAAAATTAAAAAACAGAAACCTCAATTGAATAGAGTCAGAGACCAGAAGGGGGACGTCTCATACCCTAGACCAACAGGCAGAAAAAAAGACTCCCTCTTCTCACCTGGCAAGGACTCAGCCAATGAAAGACACTCACAACTCTGCCAGTGAAAAGCCATGAACTCTTTGTTTACTGCAGCCCTCCCAACTTCCTTTCCCCTCTATAAGAGTTCTTCTCTCCATCTTGCTGGGGACTTGCACATGGCTTGCCATGGTTGCAGACCCTGAATTGCTATTTTTTGCTGATCCTGAATAAACCCATTTTTGCTGGAGAAATAACTGGCACTCTATTTGTTTTAGGTCCGTAGGTTATTCTTCAACTAATCTTCAAAGCCTCCCAGTTTTGGAATCTTAGAGAATCTTAGAGAAGGAAGGAAGCCTGCATCATTTGGTTTGATTACTTTTATTTCACATCTGGGAACACAGGGACATTATATAATCTCCTCACTGAAACAAAGCCAGAAGGCAGTGTAGTCTCTTATTCTTCCCTTCTTCTGTAGTGTGCTATGTACATATATTTATACCTTGGCTCTTCTGGCAAACAGCTCCTATGCTTAGGTGCTTTCCAAAAGTCACTTCGTTAGCATAACAAAAGACACCTTTACAACTCTCAACATTAGGAGATTCCAAGGGTTTTAGAGCTCTGCCAAGAAAGGAGAGGAAGACCAAATAAGTATTTTTTTTATTATAAGTCACAGTATCACAATAGGCATTTTTTTGTGGGGGGTGGGTGGCATATTAGATCTTTAATATTGTACTAATTGCAGAAAATGCCCGGTCTTAGCTATGATTTCTCAACTATAAGATTTTAAGTGATGTCCTCATCAATTCTTTATTTAACCCCTTAGCTCTTTTAATTAGAATTGAGGAGATCAATTTTCCTGTGATGCAAACTTTGAAAAGTTCTTGCTGAAGCGACCTTTAATCCAGAATGGTTTCTGTCTCCTCTTCCGTAATATAACAGGACTTTGTAGACTGCACTAGCTTTTGATTAAATGAGAACGACTTCTAGTTGAGTACTGGAAAATGTTTTGCATCTGATGCAAAAGGTATTGGCTCCATATTCCTTTCTATTTTATGTTATTAAATATCACCCTCAACCTTAGAAATACTTGGAATTTAACTTAACTTATGCATGCCTATTAATTACTCTTACTTAAATTTTTCACTATGTATAAACATATGTCCCCTGATTGCTAATGTGGTGAACATCTTTTACTAAATATATCAAATGAAAATATTAAGAAAACAAACAAATGAAATTCATATGAAATTCAGAGAATAAGGTATGTTGATTTTCTAGGTTTACAACGTTGCTGTATACACTAGGGATCCTGGCTGCAGTTTAGGAGAGCCATCCAGTGGTTGATTTATCACATCCCAGGGTTTAGTCTTCAGTTTTACAAGGCCAGAAATTTGGTCCTGTCAGAACTCTGAGATAATTAGACCCTAGGAAATTGCTTCATTTCAATAAAAAGAGGGAGATGTATAAACTGGAATATCAATTTACTCACTTGTAATGAGAAATATAACTAGCTAGGACTGAATCACTCTTGTTAGCAGGTGAGCATATTCTTTCCCTGTGGGCAATAGACAAAGGCTACAACGTTTAATCAGAAGGCTCATTTGATGAAAATAGGTTTGTTTAATTTTAAGGAGTGCCTTTCCTAAATTAAGGGTAGATTAAATTAAGATTATAAGGATAGTCTTACCCTCTAGAGGATAGACACCTATAGAATCTATTGGCCTACAATTTCCATCCCTTGAATATGCACTCGCTGTGTTTTAGAGCTTGTCTCTCTCTTAGCCAATTGCTTTCTCTAGGCTGTTATGTCTACCTTCAAAATTCCATATCACATTTTTAACCTTTTTAAACATTGCTAATGTTATTTTAATGTTCCATACTCTAGCACTGAATATACTTGTATAATCTCATTTCTTCACTGGTCACAATTGTATAAGTTTTTGCCTAAGTAGATGTTTTGAACTCAGTCTTCTAGAGTATTTCACTATATGCTTTATATGAACTTATAACAAAAGCATAAATTATGTTTTCTAGATCAAATCAGTCTAGGGGTCAAACTAGGTTCCTCAATATGGTCATATCTACATTTTTTTAGTTTACTTGCACTCACTATGTGAGTTTTCCATTCTTACCTTAAGTCTCCTTGCAACTACTTCCTGAAGTCCCTGGAGGGCATTGCACTTTTAAGCAGCCTGATGCCCATGAAGGAAGTGCTGCACTCCTGGAGATGCCCATCAATGCAGACAGTGCAGCTGCCCCTGTTTGATGTCACTGGCCCTGGTTCCTGCCCTGAGAATGCAGTCTTCTGCTTGCTGCATGTGATACCTGTCATCAAAGCCAAGTCTGTGTCCCACTGCTGCAAGAGCTGTGGCTCATAAGCCATGCTGCCACAGAAGCAGAAGCAAAATAATGGGGTTAAGATAAATCATGATAATGGCCAACACCAAAATAAGACACTTCTGGGTAAAGTCAAACCCTGAGGCAGTGGAGTCAGCAGGGGTCAAGAAAATATGTGACAACCAAGAGAGTTTGCCTTAGAAGAGAAGAGGATTTTGGAGGTGACTAGAGAAAGAAGATGAATGAAAATTAAGCTATCATTGTAGGAGAGTGGATGAGACCTGATGTTTGCCCATAGGATGCCTATAAGTGAATGTAAAGAAAAGGGCGCCGTCTTCGTGGTAGAGGCAGTCACTCATCAGGGAGCATGACTTGAAGAGATCAAGGGCTGGATTTTTCTGTTTTCATACCCTCTTGGCCAAGTGCATTTATGCAGGGGACATATCATACAACTGCTTAAAGAATTGATGACATTTAACAAGAATATTGAAAAATGACATAATTAAGGGAAACTGGATATTTTTAAGAATACAAACTTTTTTGGTGTTTATCACTAAGATATTTATCTTATAGCAAGAGTTTCTTCTTAGTTGTCAGTAAAAGGAAGGGAAGTAGGTTTAAAGTACTAAATGTAGATTAGGTTAGTGTTGGTTATCTAGTTTATGTTGTATTAACCTCACGATTCTCACTCCCAAGTGCTTTGCAGATTCAAATTGTGAGCATTTTCATTTGAGGTTAAATCTGGAATTGACTTTCAGCAGTGTGTGCTGGAGGTGTGATACCATGGAAGAGTCCCTGGCGGGAATATGCAATGGAAGAATATTAATATGGATGTGTGCAAATAATAGAGTCATAAACCTTGGCAGAAAAACAACTACTTCACTTTTTAGCAAACTGATTTTCTGGACTCATCTCAAATCAATGTCTAAGATCACTATGGCCGTTTTTGGCTTCCCAAACTCCTCTGCATATCCCCTTCCCCCAACTTTTCTCCAGCTAAATCCTCCTACTTTTCAGATTCGAACCCATTATCCCCTTTTCTTCTTTGCAGTTGGCCTTTGCATTCTACCCCTTGGGTATCTGCCTCCCCAGGAACTGGCCATGAAGTGAAACTGTCTCCCTAGCCTTCCCAGTAGGCCTCTCCACTCAACTTATTTTCTTGTCATGTACCAAGATGGCAACTAGAAACGGCTGGCTTTAATATCTCAGCTGTTTGCTGATCATACTGAAAAAGGGAAAATAAAAAAATAACACATGAAGAAGACATACATGTCTGAAATCTTAAAAAGTTCCTATAGGCATAGTCCTTCATCCTGAGATGGCAGCTGGTGGACTAGGTAAACACCTGTTATCTTAATCCTGGGCATTAGCCTACTAACAGCACCCCACTTTCCAGCTGCCAGCTATAATAATTTTTGGTGAACTCTTCCCTTAGCATCATAATCATCAACAACACAACAACAACAAAATAAGCATTTTTTGGTATAATCAAATGAATTTTATTGCTGATAAATTGATATCTTATTTCTTCAGACTTAGACAATAATAGATATCCTTTTCTACATATTGATTTATTCTTGTTCCTTTTCTTTTTTGGAACTGGACTTCAGGTGTAGTGACTTGTTTTGAATAGAACCGTTTAAACAACCTGAGCCCCTGGATCTGAAACCCTGGGAAACATCTTTTAAGATCCATGAGCCAAAGTACTGAGTTTGCGATTTCACCCTTGATCCCATTTTCTGTCTTCTCAACACATTTAAAAATTATGATACAATAATACAGATTCGAGCTCTAAGTTGCTTATATCTGTAGCACTGAACTGCTCGAACTCTATAGCCCATATTGAAATTAAATATTGAACATTTTCCTGACTATTGGTCAGATTATCAAATTTCATCCTGCTAGGCTTGTACTAATCTATATCATCCACGAACAGTTTATGAAAGTACTACTTTTGTTACATAATCTTTAGCAATAAAATATCATTTGAAAAGTATTTTAATATTTCATTAAAAGGTAATTTGTCTTTGTAAGAATATTAATATTTCATTACAAAGGGTAATTTGTCTTTGTAAGAATTGTGATTTTGTAAAAAAAAAAAACACAAAACAACACACAATCCTTATATAATAGCATTTGAAGTATGAAATGTCCTTTATCTCTTGTTCTCCTCCAAGGAATTAAAATGAATGCTCGAGACTTAAAAACCACATCATCATTGTGAATCAAATAGGAGGTAATATTCCCTGGTATTAAATAACTCATGAAAACTAGCATAAAGAATATAGCATGATGAAAATTAGACAAGGTAATAATGAGGTTCACTGTATGGTTTCCCAAAATCCATAGAGAGGAAGTTCAATGAGTCCTAGTGGCAGAAGGGACTTAGGGATCATATAATCCAACCACCCACTGTGCTGGAGAGAAAACCACAACAAAATAATATACATGAGTTTCCTAGGGCTTATTGTTGGCACGTAGGGATGCAGCACGCAATTCTTCTAACTTCCAGTCTTAAGAGTTTATTAAGCCATGCTGGTTGTAATCATTATGCCACCAAAATTTTGGCATCTTTTTCAGCCTCATCATTATTACCATGAAATATATCTGGTGACAATGAACTTCAGTCACTTAAAAATATACTTCGTTGTTATACATAAAAAAATTCTTAGAGGAAATCTTACTTCCTTTAAGCCTTGCCTAATTTTCACATACACAAATGCTTGTCATTACAATTTGTCCTGAAGGAAAACATTTTAGTGCTGTGCTGTTGCCTGTGTTATTCCATAGTGAAGCTGCTCCTGTATTTCATGTGAGTGTCGTTATTATTGTAGAGAGGGGAGGAGTCATTTACTGTCAATCTGCTTGTCGGAAAACTCTACTTAGTGGTTGTATTAGGGTTCTCCCGAGAAACAGAACCAACAGGATGCATATAGATATTTAAAAAAAAGGATTTATTATGGAAATTGGTTCACATGGTTATTGAGGGGAAGAAGTCCCACAGTCTGCCATCTGTAATATGGAGAACTAGGAAAGCTGGTGGTATAATTCAATCCTGGAGTCCAAAGGCTGAGAATAAAGAGCTCTGATGTCCAAGAGTAAGAGGAGATGGACATCCCAGTTCAAGAAGACAGAGAGAGAATTTGCTCTTCCTCTGCCTTTTTTGTTCTATTTGCGCACTCAGTGGATTGGATGATGCCAGCCCACCCTTGTGAGGACAGATCTCCTTTACTCAGTCTACTGATTCAAATGCTAATTAATCTTTTCCAGAAACGTTGTCACAGACAACACCCAGAAACAATGTCTTATCACCTACCAGGGAATCCCTTAGCCCAGTCAAGTTGACACATAAAGTGACCATCAGAGAGGTTATGCTTTTTATTTTCAGAAACTGTCATTGATTGAGTATAACTCTGAACTCAAAATTCTAGTGTCTACATTGTCCTGTAGTTGAAAAATAATCTACCAATGAATCTACCCTTATCTCAAATTTTGTGTAGCAGTTTGGTTTGCCTGTCACACCATCAATCAGCATTTTCATATCTGCAGCGATTCAGCCAATGTCATTCTAAGTCAGAAGGAAATAGTATTACCCCCCAGACATTATTGCAATATGTTTCAAAAAGTATAAATCTATTTACAGGTGATGTGAAACATTCTTCACATTTATAGCCACTTAATTGTTACTTCAATAGTGAAGTTAGCCTTGACTATGAACTGGATCCTTTTGAGACGCTTATTTATGAAGAAGACAAGTTCCTCTTTTCAAGAATTCTGAGGTGCCAGTATACTTTGATTTGGCTTTAAGTTGCTCCTAACTGAAGATCTAGAACTCAACATTAAAGAAAGAATTTTAGTTTTTAATGAAATGTGGAAATTGATGACCATATATTTTAGCACCGTAGAGTTTTTCCATTACCTTTCTCTTTAGAGAATCTTGCCAATGGAAACTAAACAACATGCATCATCTGGTGTTTTCCTCTAAAACTTACACTGCTAACAGAAAACGGCATGTTCAGAGTTTTCACAGAAAATTATTACGTTCCCTCCTTGTTTCCTTCTTCCATTTCTGAGGGTAACTCAACATGGGAAAAGGGGCGCCCTGACTTACCCATAAGCAAAAATATTTGCCAAAACCTCACATTTCTTTAAACAGTTACCTTTCCCAGGTCTGATAAAGTAACTGAATTAAAGAGCTATAGAGCATAGGGAATGACATTAATCCAGTTATCTCTCAGAGTGCAGTAAAGAAAATCTGGATTCGATTTTTGTAATGGAAAAATGAGTACCTCATTGAACCCAATATTTGTGATGACTATTACACTGAATAAGAGAATTAGTTCACTAATTAGCTCTTGGCAGTTCACCTCAATTGATTTTCAACTTTGAGGCAGAGCAAGTAAATATAACTTTGAGGCAGAGCAAGTAAATCTGTTAACTGGAATGAAAGGTTTGAAAATAAAACATAAATGTATTCCTTTTTTCTTTTCTTATGTAAGCTCAGTTGTAAGTCATCTCTTACCTTTTGTCAATCCCAAATCAATTTTGATTTCTCTTTTTTATTTTAATATTTATTTATTTATTTTTGGCTGCACCTGGTCTCCGTCACTGTGCGTGGGCCTCCTCCAGCTGCGTCGAGAGGGAACCGCTCCTCATCGCGGCATGCAGGCCTCTCACCGCAGCAGCCTCCCCTGCTGCGGAGCACGGTCTCCAGGCACATGGGCCTAAGCAGTTGGGGCTCACGGGCCCCAGAGCGCAGGCCCAGAAGCTGCAGCGCTTGGGCCCAGCCACTCTGTGGCATGTGGGATCCTCCTGGACCAGAGCCCAAACCCATGTCTCCTGCATTGGCAGGCAGACTCCCAACCACTGCCTCACCAGGGAAATCCCTGATTTCTCCTTTTAATTTTAATTTCTGTAACAGAGAACTCAATCAAGCTGACATCATGTTCTTCTAGCTTTATGAATCAAGTGATATACCTACTATCTGTATCAGCACTGTGTCAGGCACTGGGAGAAATACAAAGACATACAACATGTATAACACGGAGTTTCTGTCTGGAAGGAGGTGGCAATTTAGCTGGAGGGACAAGCAATGCACACCCAAAGTTTCAATAACAATTTGGTAATTAAAAACAATAGAGTGTGAACTAATGGAATTTGCATTTATCCAGTTTACAAAAACAGTAAGTAATCTGATTGACATCCTAACTTTTGTTTTTGGAATACCTGAGGCATCATAGTAATTTGAAATGGTTCTATCTTTCCACAGGCAATAAATTCAGCTTCTATGAGTGTATATGTATAGGCCAGACATGGTTAGAGGAAAGAATATATTTGGAATCAGAGGACCTGAGCTTCTGACTCATCCACATGGCTGATTTACCTTGAGTGAATTATCTAACCTCCTCAAGTGTAAAATAATAAAAATAATAGCACATGCTTGTAGTTGGCTGATCTCATTAATGACCATAATTAATGGCATCCCTGTAATGTCTTTTTCCTCATACTATAACACCAGGCTCAGCCATGTGACTTTCTTTGGCCAATGGGACAGTAGCAAAGGAAGCAATATGACAACATATTTTCTCTTTCTTTTCTCTTGCTCTTCTCCCTTTAATCATGAGAACGTGCGCAAAACTAGGGGATGAGTCATGTAGAGCAGAGTTAAGACAGCTCACTTTGTCCATCTAAGGCCCAAGGCTTGTGAGAGAACCAAGGTAAGGTAATCATAGTTGTTTAGGTGACCTGCCACTGATTGCAGATGCATGAATGAGCCGCGCTAAACTCAGGTGAACTGTGCAACCAGTGCCATCAACCCTTAAGCAAAGATAAGTGATTATTGTTTTATGTCACTGAGGTTTGCTGTTGAATTGTTACACAGCAGTAGCTAACTGATAAAATACTTCATTGTTACTGTGGGAATTGAATAGGACAGTGTATGTGAATGAGTTTTGCAAACTGTGAAGCAATATACAAATAAGAGTTAAAACTTTTTTAAGATCAATGGTTTATTGAAGATGAGGACATAGAGAGTGATGAGATGTAGATGTTAGTTATTTCTAGTATCCATCCAAGTGTCCAAGTCATTCTGTCAATTTTTGTTGTTGTTCAAACTGATATAAATTTATTGTGGTCACCTATTTATTTGTCCAATGGCTCAGAAGTTCCTATCACTTATAAATAATTATTTTAAAAGGATACAGTAGGGGACTTCCCTGGTTTTCCAGTGGTTAAGACTATGTACTCCCAATGCAGGGGCTCCAAGTTTGATCCCTGGTCAGGGAACTAGATCCCGCATGCCCCAAGTAAGAGCGCGCATGCTGCAACTAAAAGATCCCGCATGCTGCAACTAAAGATCCTGCATGCCGCAACGAAGACCTGGTGCAGCCATATAGATAGATAGATAGGTAGATGGATAGATACGGTAGGAAAAGCCCAATTCTAAAACGTAGATATGGGAAAAAGTCACATGATTGTGTTCACTTAAATCATTTAGCTACATAAAATTTTCATTAGCAAGCAGCCAAGATTTTTTTCCTTAGCAAATTATTAATAGTTTGGCTTGACCAAAGTCAGGGCAGAGAAAAATCCAGGAAGAAAATTATGTATTTGAAATTATTTAACACTAATTTATGGAATAGTTTTACACTGCTGACTTTTTAAAAATTAGATACTGTAAATATAAATAGAAAATGAATCTACTATTTCTAAATAGAGTGTTCTCTGAAAGCTAAATTTTAAAAATAGGCCCTTGGATTTTTGAGCACATTTTTCCAATATCAACAATGATATGTTCTGAGGGTAATCTATTTAAGCGCATTTAACAGTAATCATTTAACAAATTTTATTGGGAAACTTACGTAGGCCTGGCTCTGTTCTAAGGGATAGAGATATATTAGTGACTAAAACAGACTATTCCTGTTCTCATGGAACTTGCATTTTATTAGGGGGTCAGAAATAAGCAAGTCACATAGGTAAGTAAGCAGTATGTTATCTGTCAATAAGTGCTATGTAGGAAAACAAATCAGGAAGGGGGATATGGAGTGTGTCAGTAGGGTTGCAACTTTTACTTAAATGGTTTTCACTACAGTAGCTAAAGAAGTGGGCCAGGAGCTGTGAACACGAAGAGAACAATGCTTTGTGTCTGATGAAGGATTATTTCTGGTGGTTTGGCCTTCCTTTTCCTGCTCTATCCTCCCTCCGTAAGGCCATAGTTTTCATTCTGTATTTGTTGGGATAAAATATAGAGATGAGGCGGGAAAGCGTGAGAAGGGCACAATGGCTGAGGGAGAAGAGGAAGAAAGAAGAGAAGAAACATAAGGCAATGGAAGAAAGAAGAGAAGAAACATAAGGCAGTAGCTCCTCACATGGGGGTAAATCATCAGACGCGGAACTTAGAATTTTCTATCTTATAATGTACTTCTGTATATCAACGTCTTTTCCCTGTTTAAGAATATATGTTACTCAAAGGAGGGAATATGTGCGCAGTGGGGCAAAAAGTAAAGGGGGTTATTAGTGTGCTGGACTAAGAACCTCAGTCGTGAGAATGTTATTTCATATGAGACAGTAGAACCCGTTACAGTGGGTGCCTACTGACTATTAAACTATCCCAAAATATACTCTCTCAAAACAGAATTTTATTTTGCTCATGATTTTGTAGGTCAAGAATCAAGTTCCCTTGGGGCCAGAAGATCCACTTATAAGATAGCTCACTCATGACTGGGAAGTTGGTGTCAACTATTATCTGGGAACTCAGCAGGACTTCAGTCTGGGACCTCAGTTCTTCTTTTTCTTTACTGAAGTATAATTGATTTACAACGTTGTATTAGTTTCTGGTATACAGCAATGTGATTCAGATATAATATATATAGTTTCAGATTCTTTTCTATTATAGGTTATTACAAGATATCAAATACAGTTCCCTTACTGTACAGTAGGTCCTTGTTGTTTATCTAGTTTACATATAGTAGTTTGTATCTGTTAATTCCAAATTCCTAATTTATCCCTCCCCTCAACTTTCCACTTTGGTAACTATAGTTTGTTTTCTATGGCTGTGAGTCTATTTCTGTTTTGTAAAGAAGTTCATTTGTATCATTTTTTAGATTCCACATATAAGTGATATCATATATTTGTCTTCTCTGTCTGATTTCCTTCACTTAGTATGATAATCTCTAGGTCCATCCATGTTGCTGAAAATGGCATTATTTCGTTCTTTTTTTATGGCTGAGTAATATTCCATTGTGTATATACATATACCACATCTTCTTTATCCGTTCATCTGTCAGTGGACATTTACGTTGCTTCCATGTCTTGGCTATTGTAAATATTGCTGCTATGAACATGGGGTGCATGTATCTTTTCGAGTTATAGTTTTATCTGAATATACGCCCAGGAGTGGGATTGCAGGACCATACGGCAACTCTATTTTTAGTTTTTGAAGGAACCTCTGTACTGTTTTCCATAGTGACTGTACCAAGTTACATTCCCGCCAACAGATTAGGAAGGTTCCCTTTTCTCCACACCCTCTCCAGAACTTGTTATTTGTAGACTTTTTGATGATGGCCATTCTGACTGGTGATATGTGGTACCTCATTGTAGTTTTGAGGATTAATTATTAATTATTAATATTAATTATTATTAATATTAATTATTATTCTCTAATAATTAGCGATGTTGAGCATTTTTTCATAGGTCTATTGGTCACCTATATGTCTTTTTTGGAGAAATGTCTATTTAGTTCTTCTGCCTATTTTTTGATTGGGTTGTTTGTTTTTGTGTAATTGAGTTGTATGAGCTGTTAGTATATTTTGGAAATTAAGCCCTTGTCGGTAGCATTGCTTGTGAATATTTTCTCCCAGTCTGTAGGTTGTCTTTTCGGGTTTTTTTTTTTTTTTTCTTTTTGGTTTCCTTTGCTGTGCAAAAGCTTGTAAGTTTGATTAGGTCTGATCTGTTTATTTTTGCTTTTATTTCTGTTGCATGGAGAGACTGAGCTAAGATAACATTGCTACGATTTATGTCAGAGAATGTTTTGCCTGTGTTCTCTTCTAGGAATTTTATGGTGTCATGTTTTATATTTAAGTCTTTAAGCCATTTTGAGTTTATTTTTGTGTATGATATGAGGGTGTTGTTCTAATTTCATTGATTTACATGCAGCTGTCCAGCTTTCCCAACATTGCGTGCTGAAGAGACTGCCTTTACTCCATTGTACATTCTTGCCTCATTTGTCGAAGATTAATTGACCATAGGTGTGTGGCTTTATTTCTGGGCTCTCTGTTCTGTTCCATTGATCCACATGTCTGTTTTTGTGCCGGTACCACACTGTTTTGATTACTGTAGCTTTGTAGTATTGTTTGACATCTGGGAGGGTTATGCCTCCAGCTTTGTTCTTCTTCCTCAGGATTGCTTTGGGAAGTCTGGGTCTTTTTTGGTTCCACATAAATTTTTGGATTATCAGTTTCTCTTTGTGGGCTTCTACATTGGGTCACTGGAGCTTCCTCACAGCATGGTATCTAGTTTTTAAGAGTGAGGATTTCAGTATTATATATTCTCATTTATATGTGAAATCTAAAAAAGTTGAACTCATAGAAACAGAGAGTAGAATGGTGGTTACCAGGGACTGGGGGTGAAGGGCATTGGGAAGATCTTGGTAAACGGTACAAATTGGCAACGAGAGGATGAATAAGTTCTGGAGCACAGCATTGTGATTGTAGTCTACAATACTGTATTATATATGTCAAAATTGCTAACAGACTAGATCTTAAAAGTTCTCACTACAAAAAAGAAATGATAATTATATGATGTGATAGAGGTGTTAGCTAATGCTAAGGTGGTAATCATACTGCAATATACAAATATATCAAATTAACACAACTCCTGTGCCTGCAACTTACACAATGTTTTATGTAAATTATATCTCAATAAAAAGGAGTGTTCCAAGAGAGAGAGAGTAGATCTGTCAGTTTCATAACGTCTGGGCTGAGAAACAGGTACAGTGTCAATTCTGCATTATTTTGTTCATTAAAGCAATCACAGAGCACTTACAAAATTAAGGGGAAGGGTTATAGACATTTATCTCTCCTTGGTTAAATTAAGATGTTGAATGAGAAAGAAAAAGTGTGTTATTCCTACTTGATTGTCAGAAGTCTTTGAATTTTAAGACTATTTATTTTACTGTGTCTAACACAGTGCCTAAGGTTGTCATTGTAAAAGTTAATTTTATATTGTTCAGTTTTTGAGGGGAAGTGTGAAAGATGTTTTCCAAAAATTGAGAGAGAATAAACTATATAGGATCTTTCTTATGTTGATTGTTTCACTCTAAGCAGTCCATGTCACTTCCCCAAAGCAATTTTCCTTTCATTGCAGATTATGACTGACCAACTGGACATGAGCTATAAAAATCAGAGGAGGAGAAATTGCTTTACTATATTCAAAGGCAGGAAAGAATGTTTCCTCCATCATGAGCCACTAAGCTGCAGGTACTGGGGGCTGCTGCTTGTTGGAGATCCCTGAACAAACCTAATAGCCCATAAAGACAGGACAGGCTTAAGGCCAAGCTACTGGGTAGAACTGTCAGAAGAGTTTTAAAAGTGAGTCATGCAGTGTTGATTTTAACTCAATGTTGTGCTTAGGTGTGTAAAAAACAATTCATCATTATTTCACTGATAAAACTGTGCTTGGTACTCAGCTGGAGTGCAGCCTTATGAGGCTCTTGGAAAACTTACGTTTCATTTTTGTGTGTATTGGTTAATGCTGCTTAGAAAGGGTACACAGATTAAAAAAAAAACTTTTTAAGAATAAAGGTTGATAAATGTATCTGAAAGCTAAATGTGACTGACGACTCATGGCTGCCTAGAGCTGGGACTCATTATTCCCTGTGTAGTGTGTTAATTTTTTATCTAGAAGGTCAGACATTTTTCAGAGTGGAATGAGTCCCTACATTTCCAGACAAGATCAAGAAAGCCCTGTTCCTGAGAATTAAAGGGAAATTGACATTTAAAAAAAAGTTTTTCTAATTGGATCAGAAGTTAGGGTGATAAAAGAAGCAAAAAATCAGTCACTTTCTATGAACTTTTTTTTTTAATCAGCAAGGCAACATAGAGAATGGACAGTTTAGAAGCAACTTAGAGTCTATCCTCTGATGGATGGACAAGTTGGTTCATGTCAGAGGTCTGATAAAAAAGTATAACTGTAAGGATCATGACAGTATGATCCTCAGTTAGAAGTCTTGAAAACCGTAAGAGAGTCTAAAATCTAAAAAGGGACAGAAAGGAGAGGAATTGACACCTAACTTTACCTGGAGATTCCTTTCCTGCCCACTGCCTTCCCTACTGATTGCCAAGTGCTTATCTCCCAGCTTCTGCTTTGTAATACTGTGGTTGGGACCCTGTAAACTACAGTCCCTTTTGGATGCTGACTCCTATTAGGCACTATAAAGATGGGGAACTAGAGAGAAATTGGAAGGCTGAAGGAGGAAATGGGGCTTGTTCTTTCTTTTTTTGTTTCCTGATCCCATCAGGGTCATCCTAGCCATGGTACTTCATTTAGAATGTGGCATTTGGTTCCAGTAGCAACAGGTGGTTCCAAGTTCCATTTTCTTTTTTGTACTCCCTGTACCAGCATCACTGGATCTTTCCAGATTACCAGCACTAGCTAGCTGGTGTCCCTCCTGTAAGTCTGAGTCCTGGCTCTGCCAGGTCCTCCTCTGAATTCCTGAGGTACCAGTGCCATCTGGCAGTGGCTCCTTCTTGGAGATGTACATCCAGTTTTTCAGGATCTTTGTTCTAAGCTTCTAATTTCTTAGAACCGTAGGGCAGTAGCTACTTCTTTTAGTTGCCATTTCTGTGATACCTCTCTGTTTACTTTTTGCCTTTTTACCTCTTTTATCCTATTTATTAATTCTTTCTATTAAATCTCTGTTAAAATCACTGATGAGTGTGACTGTGACTGATACATCTATTTTGCAGGAATGTTTACTGTAGGCCCCAGTGTTACTCTGTTACCATAGAAGGGCAGAGCCCGAATCTTTTCCTATCTATTCCGCACTGAGATACGATAATAACGTTAATTCACAAGTCTTGCCATAGTGCGGTGGATAATCAGCTAAGCATGCTAAAGAAGGGAAATGTTGGATTCTGCTGAGGAGTCATTATTTAACTTGTTCAGAACTTCGGGGTCCTGCCAAGTCTCCAAAAGTCAATATTTTCTCATCAAATTCTTTTTATAATCCTTTTATTCACCACCCACCCCCCAAATGTAAATGTCATTCCATGGTTTTCTGGTTTACATGTATGTCCCTGAGAATTTCATTTTGTCCTTGACCCCTGTTGGTACTTTTCCTCCTTTTCAAAGGGTAGGTGAAGTGAAGTAGGGGAGCAGGGGTGGGAATAAGTTTCCTGAGTGATTAGGGTATGGTGCCATTAAGACCACATGCAACAGGATGTTCAGAACACAGATTAAGGATCTGTGGAGTGTGTATAAGGAAATGCTTCCTACAGGAGGTACATCTGAGTTGAATCTTGAAGGATGAACTGGAGTTAATAAGAGGAAAAGGGAGGAGCATATAGGTTGCTAGAACTAGATAAGAGATATCTAAATATCTGGGTAAAAGGAGCAAATTTGTAACATTTGGGCATATTACATAACAGATGGGAAGGACAAAATTGGCTTTCCTGCCATATCTATTTTCTAGGCCCAAGAACACTTGTTGAGAATTGAATATTAAGAAAGCATCAGGATATATAGAATTTTTTTTATTTTGGTCTTCAGTTTTTTTAATTTATTGAAGTATAGTTGATTTATGATGTTTCAGGTTTACAAAGTGATTCAAATATATATATAGTAGATTCTTTTCCATTGTAAGTTATAAGATACTGAATATAGTTCCCTGGGCTATACAGTAGAACCTTGTTGTTTAAGGATATATAGAATTTTAACTGACTTTCATCAAAGTATATTATTTACATTATCTTATTTACTAATTGTTTTGGGTAGATATATGTTAGTTTCCCAATTAGACTAAGTAGAGACAGTGCTAAATACTATTTTGTGTCCACCCACCGTCACCTTACACAGTGACACATAAATAACTTAATAGATGCCTGTGGAATAAATAATTAATGAAACTTTAAAAACACCATTAGGTGTCAAAAAATGGTCCACTTAAACCAGTATTCTCTCGTGGAGAAGAACTTTTTTTTCTTTTTTCCGTCTATGATATTAGTCTCAAAAGACAAGGAAAGTACCACTTCATCTACAGTTCCCAAGATTTCCCTATAATGACCCTCTTAACAGAATGTGCATATAAATTTGGTTAATGACTGGATCATACATGGTTTTCCAAATATAATTGGAAGTCAGTTTTTCTTTAAAGCTGTCATGGAGGGGTTTGATTTGTGGTAAAATAGTTTAGCCACCTTTGGGATGTTCACCTTCTAGGCAAGCTTCTTAGTTGTACTTATATTAATTTGGAGACCTTTTGCTTGAAGGCAGTACTTATATTCTACTGTATGAACTAAAGGAGATATGTCTCCTTTCTATTTTTATACCAGTAAAATCAGATGGTAAAGCTAAGACACAGGCTTGGCCAACAGGTATTATCTTGTAGGACTTTGAATCTTTTGCAGGTGATAGCACAATACAATGATTCTTAGCATGATGTGACCTTCCCTGGTTATCTTCTGCGTAGCCCTCCAGAACTTACTTGGTACCTGTCAAGTTTTCAAGCGTGGTCCTCCAATCTTCTAATATCATTCCAATAAATTCTCTTTTTGCTTCAGATTATTATGTAACTTTCTACAGTTTGCAACCACATGCAACAGATGATATAGATAGTGTTGTTAAAGATGTAAGAAAACATGTTACTCTTTATCCTCATTCAAAACTGATCGTTTTAAAGAAGTACAAATATTACTATAAAGTGGAATTTTGACCCAAAAAAGAGCATTTCTGTCTTTAATATCAGCCATCTGTGAACAAGTTTCCCAGTCGATACAAGGGTTTTTGACAAGTATTGTAAATGTCTTCAAGTGACACACATTTTTGGATGGAGATTTCAGCGTTTCCCCAGTGAATGTGATGAGCTGTCCAGATGGTACCCTGATAGCCACTCAGCAGAGTCCTTTAGCGATAACAATTAACAACTAATTACATTTAATGCCTTGAAAGGAGTCCAGTAGCATTCATTTGATCAGAAATCCATCCCTGGGTAGTTCCAGAAGAGAGAAAAGACTTACAGCGTAGCCATCTGGATGCTCTTTTTTTCCCCCTGCTCTTGCCACTGAGGAGGGTTTAGTGATGTCCACGACGCCTTTTGGAGTACATATTCTGCTCTGGAAGCTGCTTAAAGAGTGGGCCTTGCTGAATTAAATTGGCTTTTGTCCCATTAAAGGCAAGAGTCAAGTCACATGAAAATCCTCTGTCTGGATGGAGAGGACAAGAGAGAAAGCTTGGAAAACCTGTGCCAGACATTTGTAGTGGTTGTAGGAGATACAACATACAACAGTGCCAAAACAAAGTTGGGACAATATGACCTACCTGATTAATTCAAAGAATTGCAGGTTGCTTCTCCTCATACTTATCTCCACAAACACAATATCTCTTCCCATAGAATGTACACAGGAAATTAGCATTATAAAAAAGCTTGATCAGTTTATAGACTCTTAGTTTAGAATTCATGACAATTCTGGTAGAAACTGGCATAGAACATACACTTTTCCATGTATGTTATTTACTTTCCTGTTCAACTGATAGCCCTGTCCTGTATAACGAATGCCAAGTACTTTCTCATGGAAGACAACTGAACATCATATAGTAATCTTCCATCTAGCAACTTTGTCTTGGTGCCACTGTTCGCTGAGTCTAGAATCTAGACAGTTGAGTCATTGTAGGCAGCAGGTAGTCAAGTGGTAAAATGTAATAAAATAATAACTTTTCCCCTCCGGAAATGGCCTAAAAGCACAATGGAGGGCTTCAAAAGCTTAAGAGGCCATGCCTGTGTTATTTAATCCCAAGCTGGGCCAATAGGATTTTAATTCCTGGAAATGTGAATTTTGGAAGAGGAAGGGATACTTCGAGTTTTGAAACTGGGTCATATTAATGGCAACACTCTAGAAGAAAGGGTCTTCTTGAACATTTTTATGTGTACTTTAAGCATAACTTTCAACAAAGTGTATTTTCATAGCTTTTGATATACAACGTTTTTGTTATCTTTTTTCTGCATATATTCTGTAATTTCAATTTGACTTTTTAGTTTAATTCAAGTGTTTGTTTCAGTCAATTCAGAATAGATTAGCACTAACTTCATGGTTATTAGGGTCAGTCAAGGGCTGTGCTCCATTAATGCTTACTCAGAACCATCTGAAATGTTGCCAGTCACTGCAGCACAAGTTGGAGAGAAATAGAGAATAGCACCTTAAATACTTCTGCTCACATTTTATTGGCTAATTCAAGTCACAACACCATGCCTACATTCAAGGGTGTAGAGAAATACAGTCCTATCACATCACGGAATGACAAAAAGTAGAAATACTAGAAATAGTGATGAGAAGCACTAGTGTAGCATGCCAGTTGGAGGAATTTTTGTTCTTGGTTTTGTCATGATCAGAGAATGTTACCTGTACTCTTTCTAAATTTTGGAATTTATTGAAGTTTTTTGGTGGTTGAATATATAATCAGTTTTTGTGACTTTCATGAACACTTGAAGAAGGTATATTACTTATATCCAAGGTATAGAATTTTATATATATATCAATTACATATACTTTTCATTTATGACATTTAATTTTAGACAATGCATTTTGTCTAGTTAAGCTACCATGAGCTGAGACACATTATTTTAAATACTTCTGTTGATCTTTTTATGTTCTGTAATTTTTGCTTTTTAATGTTATTTGGTGTAAATATTAATAAATGTTAATCCTTCACTATAAATTGAGCATTTAAAAATTTTAAAGCACTCTGTTTTCCTAATTTTATACATTTCCCCTGAATTCAACAGTATCTGGCATTAATATCATGATTTCTGATATCTTTTAAACATGTACTAATCAAGCCTTTTCCTCCATCATTTTGTAGGTTACCAATGATCTCCACTTTGCCTGCACTGATCAATCTGTCTTCCTTGAAAGACTTTTCACTTGTCTTCTAGAGTATCACATTGTCTATTTTCCTTCTACTTCCCTAGTTGCTAATGTTTTCCTGTCTTTTTTTTTTTTTTTTTTTTTTGCTCTTTTTCTTCTCATTTCCTGAAACCTGTCAGTTAGTTGGAGTGCTCCAAAGCTCACTCTTTGGAACTCTTGGCTTCTTTATCTATATTTTTTTAGTGATGCCACCTAGACTTATGGCTTAAATACCATCTGTACTCTATCAGTCAGGGTCCAATCAGGAGACAAATCACACCAGTCATTTCAACAGAAATTAAATACAAATAATTATTGACTAGGAATAAATTTGTTGACTATATTTCCAATAATTATCATTCTGAGATACTCTATTGGGGAACATTTTCAGCAAGTAGAGTTTTGAAAGGGCTAAGGGTTGAACGCTTTCAGCTGTCATTTCTCAGTATAATTTTTCTTTTTCCTACATGTGAGCTACATTTCTGCCTGTGAAAGCAGTGAATATGTCTGAGTGTGTAGACTATGCCTGCTATACTCAAGGCACTGGCACTAATTCTCTAGCTTCTCTGTTTTCACTTGGTCATGTGCTATTTATTGGTCTTTACTTGCATTGGAGAAGTAGGAAGGTAAGAATATAGAGATTTCGTTGACCGTGGATATAGAAATAAGCAAAGCCTTTCAGCTACCTTTGGTTCCAAGCCTCTCAGAATCATTTGGATAAGGCGGATATCTGAGGTTCTTCTCAAGGCTCACACTAGTTCAATAGAGTCCTCAGTTGGACTGTAGAATAGAGGTCTAGGCAGGAGTGATATGGTTCTTTGCCATGTTTTACTTCTATATCCATATGTTCCTTGGGAATTTGCTTATCAAAAGCAGAACTGACCCTGTACTTAGATACAAATATCAATCGGTATCAAATTTAACACTACTTATAATTTCTCTAATGTTTTTGTGCAACTAGAAAGAAGAAAATACATATTACAAAAAGATTTGCATTTCTCTAATGATTAATGATGTTGAGCATTCTTTCATATGTTTGTTGGCAATCTGTATATCTTCTTTGGAGAAATTTTGACTGTATTTTCTCCAGTCCTAGTTCTTATTTACTCTTTTTAAAAACTACATAACTGTTAAAATTTTGTCCATTTTTATGAATGTTTTTGTTGTCTGTGTCATCAAAATATGAGTATTTGGAATTAGATACTCATGGAATTAGATACGCATTTAATTAAAAGAAAATACTGGCCACATACTGGGCAGTGCTGTCCTCTTGATTTTGCAGTGGAGGACACTGAGGCCTAGAGATATTCAACGACTTATGCAAGGTCACAGTTTAGTTTTTGTTTTTTATCCTACATTGTTGTGAGGGCTGAGAACTCCATGCCTCCCACTAACAACTTCCATTTTCTTATTCAAGTGGATGCTTAGAACCTTTTACTGGTTAGACTATTTTAATTTCAACAACAGAGTTTGACCTAGTGAATTGACCTTTATGAAAGCTAATGAGGAATTAAGCTGCCTAAAAAACTTGAGCTGAAAGATTTCCCCAGGTCTTTTATATATTATAAACATACAGGAGACAGGGGCCAGCACTTGCATTTGTACATTGTGAGGTACAGGGAAGGAATTAATAAACACGGTAGAATGAATTGCCTGCTGGGCACTTCTAATGTTTAAGAGCGACCGGGAACTATCACACTTCTGCTCTTACTTCAGTCAGGTACATATTGTACCTTTCAAGTCTCCAAACATACTCTGTCAGTGATTATACACCTGTGGTCTCAGTGCCATGTGTATCCAACAGGAGGTAGAAAACGACACAAGCAGAGAAAATCACTCACTGCCTTAGGCTCAGAGCTTCTTTTCTGGTTCTACTCAGGAATGCCACGGCTTCAAATTCTCTAAGCTGTTGGATTCTGTACTTGTTTTGACCTTCAAGATTCTGCTGATCTCTCCAGCCTTGCCTAAAACCATGGACTTAACCCTTTCCTGCTTTCTGCTGACCTTAGACTTCTGTTTTAAGACCCACTTTGCAGGACTTGTCGGATTCATGACCCGTTGCCTCCTCTGACCTCCGATTCACATCTGATTGCTCAAATCTGGTTGGAATTCAAAACTCTTCCTTTTGCTTCTGTCTGATGATCACCAGCCTCATCAGTGCTTGGGCATGATACTTCATGCTTTAATTTGGTTATTCTACAGTTTTCCTAATAGTTTTTCATTGTCCTGTCCTTGAGTTATCTAAGTTAGTTACCTGAGAATGACTGTGAAATATACAGTAAAAACTGAAGTGATTGCAATCACAGGAGGTATGATGATGTTTCTGAGGAAGAAACATAATAAAAATTTCTGCCTTTTAGGGACTGAACTTTTCACATTGAGTTGATACCATGTTTAAATCTAAAAAAATACATCTATTTATCAAAATTCAGAGTGAGGGTTTGAACCCTTTCCCATTCCCCACCCAATAGTTGTAGTAACAGGAATATCCCAAAGAACTTAGAGAGAGGCAAAAAGAGCAGTGCTTCTGCCTCACCAGGTAGCAAGGGCAACCTTTCTCTAATCAGTTTCCCAAATCTGGCTGTGCTTTTGATTTTGAGTCTGGACACCTTACTAAACTACTGTTTCCTAGGTCCCACCTAGAACATTTTATGAGAGTTTGGTCTGGAAATATGAATTTTAAACAAATTCTCTAGTGATTCTGATGCAGTAGGCCAGTATTTGAGAACCACTACTCCTAGTAACTGGGGGTAACAATTATGCAGATCATAATTGAGAGAAAGAAAAATCTTAAAAGACACAATTGACAAAGACTCTATATTTAAGTTTTGACAAAAGAGCAATTGAGAGGAGACAGAATTCTCGGCAATTATTATTAAGTCCTTGATACAAGAAGTTGAACAACCTCCAAAATTAATTATTAGAGTTTAAAATGTGGAAGAAGATCGGTAAATTATTATGGTGAAATCAAAATAGTAGACAAACTAAAAGAGACATACTTCCCTTACCAACAGATAGCTAATGTAATGATTTCACCAGTTTCCTGCTAAAGATGGATTATGAGTTAATGTTGATCACAGTGTTTTATAGTTTACGTTTATTTTGACATCTTTATAGTTCTTTCCTCATTGCATGTTTCATCATTCTTAGTTAATGGTGTTATTTCCCCATGAGTGTCTTCTTTTAAAAAATATGAAGTCCCAAAGTTAAATATCCCTCAAATATTTTTATAGATAGGTAAATCATCACTGGGTAGGTACTAAGTGGTAATAACAGTCAAGAATTTGGTGTCCAGAGTGTGGAAAGTAGAAAAGCAGTTCCTTTTACAAAATTCTAACTTTATAGAATTTGCTTCTATCTGAGAATGATCGGGGTAATACTCAAAATATGTTACAGCTAATATGGCAATATAAATTAATAAAAGAAATACATTTAAAATTCCTTTTATTCTTTTTTTAAACATCTTTATTGGAGTATAACTGCTTTACAATGTTGTGTTAGTTTCTGCTATATAACAAAGTGAATCAGCTATATGTACACATATATCCCCACATCCCCTTCCTCTTGTGTCTCCCTCCCACACTCCCTATCCAACCCCTCTAGGTGGTCACAAAGCACCGAGCTGATCTCCCTGTGCTATGCGGCTGCTTCCCACTAGCTATCTGTTTTACATTTGGTAGTGTATATATGTCAATGCTACTATCTCACTTCATCCCAGCTTATCCTTCCCCCTCCCCATGTCCTCAACTCCGCTCTCTACATCTGCGTCTTTATTCCTAGACTCTGTATGACAGACTCTAGGTCCATCCATCTCACTACAAATAACTCAACTTCGTTTCTTTTTATGGCTGAGTTATATTCCATTGTATATATGTGCCACATCTTCTTTATCCATTCATCTGTCAGTGGACACTTAGGTTGCTTCCATGTCCTGACTATTGTAAATAGTGCTGCAATGAACATTGTGGTACATGACTCTTTTTGAATTATGGTTTTCTTAGGGTATATGCCCGGTAGTGGGATTGCTGGGTCATATGGTAGTTCTATTTTTAGTTCTTTAAGGAATCTCCATACTGTTCTCCATAGTGGCTGTATCAATTTACATTCCCACCAACAGTGCAAGAGGGTTCCCTTTTCTCCACACTCTCTCCAGCATTTATTGTTTGTAGATTTTTTGATGTTGGCCATTCTGACCGCTGTGAGGTGTAGTTGTAGTCATTGTAGTTTTGATTTACATTTCTCTAATGATAAGTGGTATTTAGCATCCTTTCATGTGTTTGTTGGCAATCTGTATATCTTCTTTGGAGAAATGTCTATTTAGGTCTTCTGCCCATTTTTGGATAGGGTTGTTTGTTTTTTTGTTATCGAGCTGCATGAACTACCTGTATATTTTAGAGATTAATCCTTTGTCAGTTGCTTCACATGCAAGTATTTTCTCCTATTCTAAGGGTTGTCTTTTCATCTTGCTTATATTTGCCTTTGCTGTGCAAAAGCTTTTAAGTTTCATTAGGTCCCAATTGTTTATTTTTATTTCCTTTTCTAGGAGGTGGGTCAAAAAGGATCTTGTTGTGATTTATGTCATAGAGTGTTCTGCTCATGTTTTCCTCTAAGAGTTTGATAGTGTCTGGTCTTACATTTAGGTCCTTAATCCATTTTGAGTTTATTTTTGTGTATGGTGTTAGGGAGTGTTCTAATTTCATTCTTTTACATGTAGCTGTCCAGTTTTCCCAGCACCACTTATTGAAGAGGCTGTCTTTTCTCCATTGTATATCCTTGTCTCCTTTGTCATAGATTAGTTGACCATAGGTGTGTGGATTTATCTCTGGGATTTCTATCCTGTTCCACTGATCTGTATTTCTGTTTTTGTGCCAGTACCATATTGTCTTGATGACTGGAGCTTTGTAGTATAGTCTGAAGTCAGGGAGTCTGATTCTTCCAGCTCCATTTTTTTCCTTCAAGACTGCTTTGACTATTCGGTGTCTTTTGTGTCTCCATACAAATTTTAGATTTTTTGTTCTAGTTAGGTAAAAAATGCCATTGGTATTTTGATAGGAATTGCATTGAATCTGCAGATTGCTTTGGGTAGTATCGTCATTTTCACAATGTTGATTCTTCCAATCCAAGAACACGGTATATCTCTTGATCTGTTGGTATCATCTTTAATTTCTTTCATCAGTGTCTTATAGTTTTCTGCATACAGGTCTTTTGTCTTCCTAGGCATGTTCATTCCTAGGTATTTTATTCATTTTGTTGCAATGGTAAGTTGGAGTGTTTCCTTAATTTCTCTTTCAGGTTTTACATCATTAGTATATAGGAATGCAGGAGATTTCTGTGCATTAATTTTGTATCCTGCAACTTTAACAAATTCGTTGATTCGCTCTAGTAGTTTTCTGGTGGTATCTTTAGGATTCTCTATGTATAGTATCATGCCATCTGCAAACAGTGAGAGTTTTACTTCTTCTTTTCCAATTTATATTCCTTTTATTTCTTTTTCTTCTCTGATTGCCATGGCTAGGACTTCCAAAACTATGTTGAATAATAGTGGTGAGAGTGGACATCCTTTTTTTGTTCCTGATCTTAGAGGAAATGCTTTCAGTTTTTCACCATTGAGAATGATGTTTGCTGTGGGTTTGTCATATATGGCCTTTATTATGTTGAGGTAGGTTCCCACTATGTCCACTTTCTGCAGAGTTTTTATCATAACTTGGTGTTGAATTTTGTCAAAAGCTTTTTCTGCATCTATTGAGATGATCATATGGTTTTTATTCTTCAATTTTTTAATATGGTTTATCACATTGATTGATTTGCATATATCGAAGAATCCTTGCATCCCTGGGATAAATCCCACTTGATCATGGTGTATGATCCTTTTAATGGGTTGTTGGTTTCTGTTTGCTAGTATTTTGTTGAGGATTTTTCATCTATATTTATCAGTGATAATGGTCTGTAATTTTCTTTTTTTGTAGTATCTTTGTCTGGTTTTGGTATCTGGGTGATGGTGGACTCATAGAATGAGTTTGGGAGTGTCCTTCCTCTGCAGTTTTTTGGAAGAATTTGAGAAGGATGGGTGTTAGCTCTTCTCTAAATGTTTGATAGAATTCACCTGTGAAGCCATGTGGCCCTGGACATTTGTTTTTTTGGAAGATTTTTAATCACAGTTTCAATTTCATTACTTGTGATTTGTCTGTTCATATTTTCTATTTCTTCCTGGTTCAGTCTTGGGAGGTTATACCTTTCTAAGAATTTGTCCATTTCTTCCAGGTTGTCCATTTTATTGGCATAGAGTTGCTTGTAGTAGTCTCTTAGGATGCTTTTTGTTTCTGCAGTGTCTCTTGTAACTTCTCCTTTTTCATTTCTAATTTTATTGATTTGAGTCCTCTCCCTCTTTTTCTTGATGAGTCTGGCTAATGGTTTATCAATTTTGTTTATCTTCTCAAAGAACCAGCTTTTAGTTTTATTGATCTTTACTATTGTTTTCTTTGTTTCTGTTTCATTTATTTCTGCTCTGATCTTTATGATTTCTTTCCTTCTGCTAACTTTGGGTTTTGTTTTTTCTTCTTTCTCTAGTTCCTTTTGGTGTAAGGTTAGGTTGTTTATTGGAGATTTTTCTTGTTTCGTGAGGTAGGCTTGCATAGCTATAAACTTCTCTCTTAGAACTGCTTTTGCTGCATCCCATAGGTTTTGGATCGTCGTGTTTTCATTGTCATTTGTCTCTAGGTATTTTTTGATTTCCTCTTTGATTTCTTCAGTGATCGCTTGATTATTTAGTATCGTATTGTTTAGCCTCCACATGTTTGTGATTTTTATGTTTTTTTCCCTGTAATTGACTTCTAATCTCATAGCGTTGTGGTCAGAAAAGATGCTTGATATGATTTCAGTTTTCTTAAATTTACTGAGGCTTGATTTGTGACCCAAGATGTGATTCTGTCCTGGAGAATGTTCCGTGTGCACTTGAGAAGAAAGTGTAATCTGCTGTTTTTGGATGGAATGTTCTATAAATATCAATTAAATCTATGTGGTCTATTGTGTCATTTAAAGCTTCTGTTTACTTATTAATTTTCTGTTTGGATGATCTGTCCATTGGTGTAAGTGAGGTGTTAAAGTCTCCCACTCTCATTGTGTCATTGTCGATTTCCTCTTTTATAGCTGTTAGCAGTTGCCTTATGTATTGAGGTGCTCCGATGTTGGGTGCATATATATTTACAGTTGTTATATCTTCTTCTTCAGTTGATCCTTGATCATTATGTAGTGTCCGTCCTTGTCTCTTGTAACATTCTTTATTTTAAAGTCTATTTTATCTGACATGAGTATTGCTACTCCAGCTTTCTTTTGATTTCCATTTGCATGGAATATCTTTTTCTATCCCCTCACTTTCAGTCTTTATGTGTCCCTAGGTCTGAAGTGCGTCTCTTGTAGACAGCATATATATGGGTGTTGTTTTTGTATCCATTCAGCAAGCCTGTGTCTTTTGGTTGGAGCATTTAAGCCATTCACGTTTAAGGTAATTATCGATATGTATGTTCCTATTACCATTTTCTTAATCATTTTGGGTTTGTTTTTGTAGGTCCTTTTCTTCTCTTGTGTTTCCCACTTAGAGAAGTTCCTTTAGCATTTGTTGTAGAGCGGGTTTGGTGGTGCTGAATTCTCTTAGCTTTGCTTGTCTGTAAATCTTTTGATTTCTCCATCAAATCTGAATGAGATCCTTTTTGGGTAGAGTAATCTTGGTTGTAGGTTTTTCCCTTTCATCACTTTAAGTATATCATGCCACTGCCTTCTGGCTTGTAGAGTTTCTTCTGAGAAATCAGCTGTTAACCTTATGGGAGTTCCCTTGTATGTTATTTGTCTTTCCCTTGCTGTTTTCAACAATTTTTCTTTGTCTTTAATTTTTGCCAGTTTGAATACTATGTGTCTTGGTGTGTTTCTCCTTGGGTTTATCCTGTATGGGACTCTCTGTGCTTCCTGGACTTGGGTGGCTATTTCCTTTCCCATGTTAGGGAAGTTTTCAACTATAATCTCTTCAAATATTTTCTCATGTCCTTTCTCTCTCTCTTCTCCTTCTGGGACCCCTATAGTGTGAACGTTGTTTCGTTTAATGTTGTCCCAGAGGGCTCTTAGGCTGTCTTCATTTCTTTACATTCTTTTTTCTTTATTTTGTTCCGCAGCAGTGAATTCCACCATTCTGTCTTCTAGGTCACTTATCCGTTCTTCTGCCTTAGTTAATCTGCTATTCCTTCTAGTATATTTTTCATTTCAATTATTGTATTGTTCATCTCTGTTTGTTCTTTAATTCTTCTAGGTCTCTGTCAAACATTTCTTGCATCTTCTCAATCTTTGCCTGCATTCTTTTTCCGAGGTCCTGGATCATCTTCGCTATCATTATTCTGAATTCTTTTTCTGGAAGGTTGCCTATCTCCACTTCATTTAATTGAGGTTTTGTCTTGTCCCTTCATCTGGTACATAGCCCTCTGCCTTTTCATCTTGTCTATCTTTTTATGAATGTGGTTTTTGTTCCACAGGCTGCAGGATTGTTGTTGTTCTTGCTTCTGCTGTCTGCCCTCTGGTGGATCCATGTGTTTGTATTTTTTACATATTTTTTCCTGTAACTGATATCAAGTCTCATATCATTGTGGTTGGAAAAGATACTTGATATGATTTCAAGTTTCTTAAATTTACCAAAGCTTGATTTGTGACCCAGGGTATGATCTATCCTGGAGAGTGTTCGATGAGCACTTGAGAAGTGGCTTGTTGTTTTTGAATGGAATGTCCTATAAATATCAATTAAGTCCATCTTGTTTTATGTGTCATTTAAAGGTTGTGTTTCCTTATTTATTTTCATTTTGGATGATCTGTCCATTGGTGAAAGTGGGGTGTTAAAGTCCCCTACTATTTTTGTGTTACTGTTGATTTCCCCTTTTATGCCTGTTAGCATTTCCCTTAAGTATTGAAGTGTCCCTATGTTGGGTGCATAAATATTTACAATTGTTATATCTTCTTCTTTGGTTGATCCCTTGATCATTACGTAGTGTCCTTCTTTGTCTCTTGTAATAGTCTTTATTTTAAAGTCTACTTTGTGTGATATGAGAATTGCTACTCCAGCTTTCTTTTGATTTCCATTTGCATGGAATATCTTTTGCCATCCCCTCACTTTTAGTCTGTATGTCTCCCTAGGTCTGAAGTGGGTCTCTTGTAGACAGCATATATACAGGTCTTATTTTCGACCCATTCAGCCAGTCTATGTCTTTTGGTTGGAGCATTTAATCCATTTATCTTTAAGGTAATTTTCAATATATATGTTCCTTTTATGATTTTCTTAATTGTTTTGAGTTTCTTTTTGTAGTCTTTTCCTTCTCTTCTGTTTCCTTCGTAGAGAGGTTCCTTTAGCATTTGTTGTAAAGCTGGTTTGGTGGTCCTAAATTCTCTTAACTTTTCCTTGTCTTTAAAGGTTTTAATTTCTCTATCAAATCTGAATGATATCCTTTCTGGGTAGAGTAATCTTGGTTGCAGGTTTTTCCCTTTCATCACTGTAAATATGTCCTGCCCTACCCTTCTGGCTTGCAGAGTTTCTGCTGAAAGATCAGCTGTTAACGTTATGGGGATTCCCTTGTATGTTATTTGTTGATTTTCCCTTCCTGCATTTAATATTTTTTGTTTGTATTTAATTTTTGATAGTTTCATTAATATGTGTCTTGGTATGTTTCCCTTGGATTTATCCTGTATGGGACTCTCTGTGCTTCCTGGACTTGATTGACTATTTCCTTTCCCATGTTAGGGAAGTTTTTGACTACAGTCTATTCTAATATTTTCTCAGGTCCTTTCTCTCTCTCTTCTTCTTCTTGGACCCCTATAATGTGAATGTTGGTGCATTTAATGTTGTTCCAGAAGTCTCTGAGACTGTCCTCAATTCTTTTCATTCTTTTATCTTTATTCTTCTCTGAGGTAGTTATTTCCACTATTTTATCTTGGAGGTCACTTATCCATTCTTCTGCCTCAGTTATTCTGCTATTGATTCCTTCTAAAGAATTTTTCATTTCATTTTTTGTGTTGCTCATCATTGTTTGTTTGGTCGTTAGTTCTTCTTGTTACTTGTTAAATGTTTCTTGTATTTTCTGCATTCTATTTCCAAGATTTTGGATCATCTTTACTATCATTACTCTGAATTCTTTTTCAGGTAGACTGCCTATTTCCTCTTCATTTGTTTGGTCTGGTGGGTTTTTACCTTGCTCCTTTATCAGCTGTCTATTTTTCAGTCTTCTCATTTTGTTTAACTTACAAAGTATATGGGGTCTCCTTTTCTCTGGCTGCAAGTTCGTAGTTCCCATTGTTTTTGGTATCTGCCCCAGGTGGGTGAGGTTGGTTCAGTGGCTTGTGTAGGCTTCCTGGTGGAGGGGACTGGTGCCTGTGTTCTGGTGGGTGGGGCTGGATCTTGGCTTTCTGGTGGGCAGGACCACGTCTAGTGGTATGTTTTGGGGTGTCTGTGAACTTAGTATGATTTTTGGCAGCCTCTCTGCTAATGGGTGGTGTTGTGTTCCTGTCTTGCTAGTTGTTTGGCATGGGGCGTCCAGCACTGGAACTTGCTGGCCGTTGGGTTGAAGCTGGGTCTTAGCATTGAGATGGAGATCTCTGGGAGAGCTCTTGCCAATTGATATTATGTGCGGCTAGGAGGTCTCTGGTGTTCCAGTGTCCTGAACTCGGCTCTCCCACTTCAGAATCTCAGGCCTCACACCAGGCCAGAGCACCAAGACCCTGTAAGCCACACGGCCAGGTACATGGGGATTTCCTTGCCTGTTGGGAAGTCTGAGGTCTTCTGCCAGCATTCAGTAGCTGTTCTGTGAGAGCTGTTCCACATGTAGATGTATTTTAATGTATTTGTTGGGAGGAAGGTGATCTCCACATCTTACTCCTCCGGCATCTTGAAGGTCCCTCTCCTTTTACTCTCTAAGTTAAATATGTATGTGTATAAAATCATACAACTACTTATTTAATCAGATAAATCATTCATCTAATAGTTTTAATGAGTTGTTGAATTATTTAGAAATGAATAGCTTGGTCTTTTGTTTGTCATGGATTTTACTGTCTAACCGTTGCTGTGGTCTGAGCCATTATTTGATATTGGGAAGCATGTATACTATTTAAGTTACTTTTTTTTTTAAAAGGATAGTGAATATTCCTGGCACCTGAACCTTTCGCATCTTGGAGGTGGTTGGCTGCTCTGCCTATATGTGTGGAGACCCTGAATTTTTAATAATAGTCATGATAATATTGCCACCAGTGCTACAACTCCTGTCATCTGCCCTGCTACCTTGCCCCTGCAAATGTTGTGCTTCTCCAAAATAGCAGGTGGGCCCAGAACACGCCACTGACACTGTTACTGATACTAGCTTTGTCCACTCAGCAGTCCACCAGGGGTTGCCCAGGCTTGTACTAGCAAGATTCACAGGGTGAATTTCCTGCCTCCGCAGCTGCTGTACAGCATTTCCAGGTGGAATTTGTCTCAGTAACCCATATAACAGAATTTCCTAATTTAGTATTCAGCATGGCTATGCTGGTATGAACTAGTTGAAAAGCAGCTCTAGGTATGCCAGCTGTATCAGTTAGGATGAAGTTCTGCTGCATCTGACAGTTAGCTTCAACAAGACAGATGTTTATTTTTCTTTCTTACGTAAGAGAGTCTGGAGATAGGTAGGTCAGGGCTGCTATGGTAGCTTAATAGTCTCCAGGAATCTAGGTTCCTTCTCTTCTCTTTGATGCTCTGTTATACTTGGCATTGTGTCCTGTGGTTCAAAAGCTGCTGCTCTAAATCTAGTCATCACGCCATACCCCAGCCAGCAAGAAGGTGCGCAAATGGAGGGAAGAAAGGTTCAGTGCCTGCCGTTTAGAAGACTTCCTAGAAGTCCCACACAATATTTTTCTTTATATCTCTTTGTTTAGTATTTTACCACACAGTCATATATAGGCGCAAGGGAAGCTGGGAAATTTAGTCTCCAAACTGGGATGCTATATTTCTAAGCCATAATTAAGATGATAGCTAAAGACTGGATGGTAGAGACAACTTGCACTCTTCCACACCACCCCTTAATTCATTTTCCTGTTTCCTTAAGGAAGGTAGCAAAAGCACAAGGACACAAAGAAACAGATGGAAAATATAAAATGTTCACTCAAGCTATCATTTATAATTACTTTGATTCTGGCCTATGAACATTTGAAAACACTTGCTAGGAAGAAATTTCTTCCATCAGTATACTGGAATATCAGCATCCTCTGGTCCTACCCTCACAGAAATCCTTGACCTGGACTTGGATGCTGATTTTAGTAATGATACTATTTTCAGTGTATGCGGCTTAAAGACTTTAGGGGAAGAAAATAGAGATCTGTGGTTCTGGATATTGCTGAGTGTGTTTGGTGTGCTTGAGAGGAACAGGGTAACACTGAATACAAAGCTGCTGATGCAGGTCCACCACTCAGCCAGATCCAATTGTGAAGATTTTATAAGAAGAAACTGTATCTTCCCAAGAACTCTAGTCTGAGGGGAAAAAATAACAAAACCAAGTTCATATTTGTGAGCATGCTGTACATTTTCAGAAGCTCCTTTATGGATATGTTTTAATTGCTTCCTATTCGCCCTGTTGGTGAGGGAGGGATTCCCATCCTAGGGTTGTGAGGATGGTCAAACACCTGAGACTTGACACTGGACAGATGAGTTTGATGGTAGTTCGTTAATCCCACATACTCATAGCCTGGAGGAGGAGGATATTGTATGCTATACAGGGTCATTCAGATGTTGGACTTGGGAACAGAGTGAAAAGCTCTGTCACAGTAAGAGGGTAGGATGCTCCCTGGCACCCATAGGAGGATGTGCTTGGCTTGTTTGAAGAATTTTGCAGATTGGTAGGAAGTTAAAACCAGCTACTCAGGTATGGCGGGAACTGTGCCTGACCCCTTTGATAAGGACGACTGTTTGGCTAGGAGACGTCATCTAAGGGAGGAGAGTTGAGAGGCAACGTTGCAGTTAGAGCATTCAAGGCTCGCCTATTTCACCAGATGTCAAGGCAGCACATAATAGTGATCCTTAATATTAGGCTGTACACCACATGCTGCAGATTTTTCTGCTCCTCATTGGATATCAGTTTAAACATGGAGGCTTGAGTCTTTGTAATTTACCTCTGTTTGCTAAGTACAGTAAATATTCAATACTTGACTAAATTTCCTTTTCTTTTAAAAGTATATTAATACTTATTTCAGAAAGAAGCCAATGGTTACAGGGTTTATAGTCTTGATATTGTATCAGGTAAAGAGAAAACATCAAATAGCTGTTTCTTTTTCTCTGCAGAGGACATGTCAGCAGTGGGACAGTCCTTACCATGAAGCATGCAGGGACCTTAGTGGCATGGGTCTCTGGCAAAGGAAAAGAAGCTGGACTGGGCTAGGGAAATTGACATAGCTCTATAACTGGCCCATAGGGGGAATGGTCAGATAATATGCAAAAAGATATGGTGAGCTCACACATAATTTAGGGTTGGCACTTATATCTTTTGGAGTAAACATCAGTGGTAGCGGTGATTTCCAATCTCAGGAAGGTAGCAGTACCTTGACAATGAATTATTAATTCAGTGGCTGTGGTAAAATGGAGAAGTCCTGTCCTGGGTGTGGTCACAGAGGTGTTTCATATGGCATCAGAGACAGTGCTTCTCACCCAGCAGGAAACACTGGTAGAGATAAACCATTGGGGATTGAATGATTCTAGCAGCTAAGGGACAGGGATTCTTAGGGAGAGTTTTGAGTGTCCAGGTTTTATCAGAAACTAATTTGTTTTTTTCTTTTAAAAATAACTGAACGGGGATACCCCTGTCCTATCATTCAGATTTTCTTTTATTATATCAGTGATGCAAAACATGTTAAACAAAATTTTTCCTCTTAGAATTTCAGTCTTTAAAAATATCTGTCAATTGTATGGGGGAAAAACATCCACTCTTGTTTGGAACACAGAAACTGCACTAAAATGAGTTAGGTTAATGTTACAACAAACACTAGTTGATCAACTACTATATTTTTGGCATTGAACTATGTGTTTAAAAGTCCTATAAAAATATGCATGACTGTCCCCTTTTCTATGCTCATAAATAATTGCAAACAAAGTAGTATGACGAGAGTTTCATGAAAACTGCATTGTGTGCTTGCTTTGGAGTGAAGAAGCAAAATATTCCATTGGTCTGATAAAAGAAAAGAAAAATATAGGGGAATCAAAGTTAAGGTGAGACTTGAAAGATGGGTAGAAATGTTTTTTTAAAATAAAGTTTATTTTTATGCAAACTAATATGTACTCAAAATAAAATATTTCCAAAATGTTACAAGAAAAATGTAAAACAATTTCATCACTTTTTGATGAGTACTGATAACATTTTCATGCATAAGGCCTTTCATGTCTTATATTGTTTTGCATACTCTACATACAATTCTCTAAATTGTATTTTCCTAAATTCTTAAAAACTTCTAGAATATACAGATTCCATAAAATACATGTACCATAATTTAAGCAATTCCCCACTCAGACAATTTGAACTCTGAATTTCTAGGAATAGATTAATCAAAAGTTGAGGTTACAATTTTAATGCTGTATTCTAGGATTTTAACTTTTTAAAGCCGTTATTAAGGATGTGTTTCACCATACACTTGGTATTATAATTATAATTTTTAGTATTTACTCATTTATAGATTAAAATAATATGCAATTATTTAAGTTGAATTTATTTGGTTGAATATTTTATCCATTTACTTTCCAATCAGTTGAAATTTTTTATGTGAAATACATGTTTGACATTTCTATGCATTCACCTAATGTCATCTATGTGTTTCTAATCATTTATATTAATTCCTTTTACATTAGATATTAAACTAGGAAAAATATTCTTCTGTTATGCTTGTCTTAAATATTTTCCCAGTTTATTTTCTAAACAGTGAATATTTTACGTATTTTAATCTGTCAATTTATGTTTTATTTAAATCAAGTTTAGAAATGCTCTCAAACAGGAGATTTTATTGTGCATAGATATATTATAGACGTTGCCTTTCAAGAGACCGTGAATTGGTGAAAGACTAGTTTAGTTGGAATAAAGATTTGTGCAAATCAGTACTGATGCCTAAATTTGGGAAGGTGGTTGGTGATAGAGTTAAGAGATCTGAATTCCAGTTCTGTAAAAAATGTCTTTGGGATTTTGATAGGGATTGAATTGAATTTGTAGATGTCTTTGGGTAGCTTGGACATTTTAACAACATTAAGTCTTCTAATTTATGAGCACAGGATGTTTTTCCATTTGTGTTTTGTTTACTTTCCTTCATCAATGTTTTGTAGTTTTCAGTATATAAATCTGTCACCTCCTTAGTTAAGTTTATTCCTAAGTATTTCATTCTTTTTGGTGCTGTTGTAAATGGGATTTTTTTTTTCCAAATTTCCTTTCCAGATAGTTTGTTGTTAGTGTATAGAAAGAATGGATTTTTTTGTGTGTTGATTTTGTATCCTGCAACTTTACTGAATTCATTTGTTAGTTGTCTCAGTTTTTCTTAATGATGTCTTTAAGGATTTCTATGTATAAGATCATGTCATGTGCAATACAGGTATAATTTTAATTCTTTCCTTTCAATTTGGATGCCTTTCTTTCTTTCTTTCTTTCTAATATTTTGCAATATTTGACAATATGAATGGACCTTGAGGACGTTATTCTAAGTGAAATAGCCAGACATAGAAAAACAAATACTGCATGATTCCACTTATATTAGGTATTTAAAATAGTCAAATTTATGAACTCAAAGGCTGGAATGGTGGTTCTCAGAGGCTGTGGGGAGAAGGAAATGTGGAGTTATTAATCAACACAAAGTTTCAGTTAAATAAGATAAACTCTGAAGATGTGATGTACAATATTGTACACATAGTCAACAATAATGTATGGTACTCTTAAAATTTGTTGTGTTCTTATCTCAGTGAGAATTTTTAAGAAATGGAAGTGCTTCAAAAAAAGGAATGGGGATGTTATGACTTTCAGCTCAGGAATGAATTTTTTTCAGTTGAGAATTGAGGGACCACTGAAGGTTTTGAACAGAGAAGTGCTATGATAAAAATGACTTTTTAGATAAGTTGTTGCTATGTATTGGATCAATTGGAAACAGGAGTGAGTGAGTGGGGAAACCAGGTGTATTAGTTTCCTATTGCTGCTATAGGGAATTACCACAAACTTAGTAGCTTAAAATAACACAAATTTATTATCTACAATTCTGGAGGTCAAAAGTTAGAAACGGATTTCACTGGACTGAAATTAAGGTGTAGGTCAGGCTGTGCTTTGTCTGGAGCTCTGGGGAGGACCTGTTTCCTTGACTTTTTCAGCTTCCAGAGGATACCTGTGTTCCTTAGCTCGTGACCCCCTGCCTCTATCTTCAAAGCTAATAGGATAATATTTTTGAATATTTTTTTGACTATGAACATCTGCTTTCATAATCACATTTTTTCTGACTGTGACCCTTTTATCACCCTCTTATCAGGACACCTCTGGTTACATTAGACCCAACTGTATAATCCAGGATAATCTCCCCATGTCAAAATGCTTAATTTAATCACATCTGCAGAGTTCCCTTTTGCCATGTACTATAACATATTCACAGGTTCCAGAGATTAGGACACGGACATCTCTGGGGGACCATTATTCTATCTACCACACAAGCATAGGACATAAATTCATATGCGAATTAATGAAGACCTGAACTATAGTGATGGCTATGGGATTGATACTTCTCTGTACCTCCCTCTATAACTGATCCATCATAAAAAGGCTATTGTCTCTCCCTATGCATGATCCTTTGAAGCTATCTATTTCTTACTTTTTATTCCCACTGAACCATTGTTCACTTTGCCAATTTTGTGTTTTTGCTAACTGTTGACTTCATCTAACGGTTATTTCCTATATCTTCTTTGGCTATCCAAATTTTGCTAATTCATTGTTAAATTGCATTTCTTCTTGTGTTTAAAAGGAGATAAACCATACTTAAGTGATTTTCTTCCCTGGTCTATGAGACTTCTGTTGAGTTTTTATTGTTTAGTCATTTTCAGAGTATTAGGCTTTTCCACAAACATGGCGGATAATTGCACTGAGTTAGTTCATTGCAAATCACACTGGAAATTCACCCAAACGGCTCATTTAAAAAAAAAAAAAAAAACTCAACGAAATAAATTTTCAATTCATGCATGTATGCAGAATCTAAGCTCTGAATCATTTTTGGTTTCTCCCTGTTTTTCCTCCCCTCTGGTCAACAAACCATTTACATTAAAACAAAAACAAAAACAAAAAAGCCAACAGGATAGTTAGCCTTCTCTCCTCATTTTAGAAAGGAAAATCTGAAGCTCAAAGAGATGTCATGATGAGGTCACCAAATTATATAAAAATATTCAAACCGCAGACTCATTTTTATAGCAGGCATCTTGCTATTACACCACACTGCCTGAAGTCCAAATCAGAAGAAGTTAGATTTATCAGAGCAGACATTTCAGGTTAGTTGGATTCTCTGGCTTTCCATATCTGTCCCTGATATCCAGTGGTGCCTGGGTCCCTGGGTCAATCTGGTCCATTCCACAGAGCACAGTCAAAAGATCAGAAGAGAAGTCTTTGCTGGCTGGCTGACATGTGGATATTTTTCTCTCACCCATTAAAAAGGTTTTACCAGATCCAGTTTCATAGTCCTGCAAATTTGGGAACTGCCTTTTTTTTTTTTAATTCTTGATGGCATTTTATTTATTTATTTTAACATCTTTATTGGGGTATAATTGCTTTACAATGGTGTGTTAGTTTCTGCTTTATAACAAAGTAAATCAGTTATACATATACATATGTTCCCATATGTCTTCCCTCTTGCGTCTCCCTCCCTCCCACCCTCCCTATCCCACCCCTCCAGGCTGTCACAAAGCACCGAGCCAATATTCCTGTGCCATGCGGCTGCTTCCCACTAGCTATCTACCTTACTACGTTTGTTAGTGTGTATATGTCCATGATTCTCTCTCGCCCTGTCACAGCTCACCCTTCCCCCTCCCCATAACCTCAAGTCCGTTCTCTAGTAGGTCGGCATCTTTATTCCTGCCTTACCCCTGGGAACTGCCTTTTAAAACTGCTAGTCTGAGGTGGAAATAGGGTCAAGCCTTTAATCACAAGATGCATGAGAAAGAGGTGATAAAGTCAGGTACTGTGTGAAAACAGGCATATTGGGAAGTCTAGGGTTGGTGGCTTTTTCTTTGAAGAAGCAAAAAGGCAACAAACAGCTTAAAGAGCTAGGAGTAAGACAGCATGCATTCACAAATCTTTATTGGTGAATGTCTTCCAGGATATTTATCTGGTCACAGAAGGATCATCAGCTGACTAGTGAGAAACTTAGATATAAGACTATATCTAACATCTCTCTACATTTATCTCTTTAATAACATACTTCCTCATTTTCAATTAGTTTGGAATGTGGGCAGTTCCTGGTGACTGGGTTTCAAGTAGATTGTCCCCAGCTTAGGATGGTTTGACTGCTGAGTTTCGGACTTTATGATGGTGTGAGAGGGATACGCATTCAGTAGACCACACTTCGGATTTTGAATTTTCATCTTTTCCTGGGTCAGCAATATGGAGTATCCTGGGCTGTGATACTCTCATGACGCAGGGCAGGGCAGCGGCCACAGCTCAGTCAGCCACATGATACCCTTACAACCATTCTGAACTCATACAGCCATTTTGTTGTTCACTTTCAGTACAGTATTCAATAAATTACCAGAGATTTTCAACATTTTATTATAAAATAGGCTTTGTGTTAGATGATTTTACCCAACTGGAAGCTAATGTAAATGTTCTGAGCACGTTTAAGGTAGGCTAGGCTAAACCATGATGTTTGGAAGTTTAGCTGTATTAAATGTATTTTTGACTTACAATATTTTCAACTTGTGATAGGTTTATCAGGACCTGACCCCGTTGGAAGTCAAGGAAAATCTGAAGCACAGAATGTAAGTGCCATGACAGACAGAAGTGTGTGTGTGTGTGTGTGTGTGTGTGTGTGTGTGTTAAACCTTAAAGCATAACTCTTGAATTACTATAGCATGCTCCACTCTTCAGCAGAAAAGACAGATTTCATAGTGTGTCACTTACTGTGAATGTACCAACAATGCAGAGTTCAAAAGTACAAATGTTATAGCCAGAAACTTTGGGTTTCTTGGAAAGATTTTTGAGAAATCTTTTAAGATTGTAGCTGTCTAAAACTCTGCCTGCAAGAAATTTTCACATAGGTTCTGTCATACCCTGTAGAAGACTAACTCATAAATGGGAGAACAGTTGTTCTGATATAGAGCGATTGCATTTCAGTACTCAATGTGAGAGCAGGAGTAAACAGGTAAGGAACTAGCAAATCTTCTAGAGGACAGTGCTTTATTGCCACAAATACCTACCCTAGGCTAACTTCACCCTAAGTCACTGTAATAAATGACTGCTGAAATCCAAAAGGAACAAAAACTTATTGAACATTTCGACACCTGTAGCCAATGCAGTGTTTTAACCAACAAGAGGCTTGAGGGTGATGAAATGTAATTGTGACAGCTCTGACAACTTTGCTAACCGACAGATTCTATTCAGGTAAATGCAGACCCTCCCTATGAAACAAAAATATATTGTAATTCTACTGTGGCAAATACAGTAAGACAGTAATAAAGTGATAAACTGTAGTGAGGGATGGAAACTGAAGAACCCTTGGAAAAATACAACTGGTGCTAAGAAGTGACCCTGGGGTTCAGGAAAATCTAGGAAGGAAAGAAGAAAAGTGACAGTGATCACCTACAGTAATTTAGGCATGGCCTGTGCCTTCCGGAATATGAGCCTGTCACAACCTGTGTGTAACTAAGAAGGTTGTTCCAGTACTTGCAGAAATAGGAACTAATAATCTATTTGATATCAAGCTGAGAAAAAATTCATGGTCCTTTCTAAAGTTCTGTGCATGTGTTACTTCCCTGGTGGTCCAGTGGGTAAGACACTGTACTCCCAATGCGGGAGGGCTGGGTTCGATCCCTGGGCAGGGAACTAGATCCCGCATGCATACCGCAACTAAGAAGCCTGCATGCCACAACTAAAAAAAAAAAAAAGACCCCACATTGCTGCAACTAAAGATCCCGTGTGCCACAACGAAGATCCTGTGTGCCGCAACTAAGACCCAGCGCAGCCAAAAAAAAAAAAGAAATGCTGTGTATGTGGAAGAGTTCTAAATTATTTCAGGTTTAAACAAGCAAGGAGGTGTAACCAATGCCTTGCCTGCCCATTTAAAAAAAAGGAATTAAAACAATGGTATATACTAGGAACTCTTTCTGTCTTATTCTTATTTATACCCCAGTGTTTAAGAAAGAGTCATACAGAAGATATATTTTGAATAAGTGTGGGTAAAGGAATTTGGTGTTTGCAAACTGAAATTGATTGGGAGTTCTTATTGTTTGTATGTATGTATTAGATATACTTGAAACTGTGTCTGGGCATTGTATACACTTCTCTGTTAATAACTTTGTAATATAATTGGTGGTGTGTGTATATATATATATATTACATGTAATTATAATGAAATTATTATATTTAATATATATTACATATAATTGATATAGTTGGTAGTTCTGAGTGGGAGGAGCTGTGTTAATTAAAAATCATTAGGAAAGATAAGAATAAATTAATATAAATATACTATTTAAATAATTCAGACAGTATTGTTATTGTGGTAGCAGAAGTTTGAGATGGAATTTGAAGAATTTAGTACCACTTGGTCAATAAACAATGAAAAACTAATCAATACCAGGTTTTCTGTTGCCTTCCATAGAGTGCTCCTTATAGGAGTTATTCTTGGTCACTGTTTATGTTATATACTTCTTTCCAATATTTTAAATATGAGTTAAATTAGTACCAATACAAGCTAGGTTAAGCAACTGACAAATGGCTGCTGGCTTACTCTCCATTACATTTGGAACAAATTAAGGTGTATTAGATAAAATTAGGCCAGAGACCAAGGAACGACTCTATCCTGCCTCAGATCATTGCTTCTCCTCTTCATACAGTTCCACAGAGATAGAGACATGATGAACTGTCACTTTATCATCAACTGGGATTGTGTCCCAAGTGGACGGCTGAGCTAGAACGTGGACTTTTCAGCTTCCTACTGACAGTACTTCTCCTCAGACCCATATCTTGGACCTCACTACCCTCTGGCTACTTTTAAGAAAGGGCAGGAGAAAGAGAAAAGTGATAGGGTCTGTTCAGGGATGGCAGACCCTAGGGGACCTTACTTTCCCAGCAGAGGAAGAGAGCTTTACCCATATGTAAGACTCTTAAATATACAGTTACTTCTTCCACTAGCAGTGGCAGTCTGATCATTCTTTATCAGATTAATAAAATTTTTCCTTCCAGTATTTGCAGGCTGGAGTGAGAAGGGGAAAGAATGTAAGGGAGGAAGGAGTCTTGAGTATGTCCTGTCCTTAATGGCCTACAGTTTTTGATTAAATGCAGATACAGTCACAAATTCCAATTAAATGTTATTATAGTCACAGAAATATATGCATTCATAATGTGGAATTAGGACTATTTGGCCAATTCTTTGCCAGATCCTTGGAGAAATTTCCAGTTACTTTGGGATCTTAGAGATCTAGGGCACAATGTAAGTCAGACAGGAAAATTGAGTGATTTCATTTTCCTCATTGAATACATCTATCACAAAGGTATAAGATCCTAGTCAACCAAATATCAGAGGCAGCTGCAGCCAATTTACCCCCACTCATATCAGTCTTTCCAACCAGTCTCTTATATCCATTGAGGGTTTACAATACTTAGTAATTTAACCTTGATTAGGGGCAAAAAAAAGTATAAATGAGACCTGAAGGTGTTAGTGAGAAAGGGTGACCATGGGTTGGTTACCCTTTGCTAGCTCTGGGTCCTCTCCCTGCCCATGATTATGCAGGGATATGTGTCCATCTAGACGTCTGGCTGACCACGTACAGGGCAGTGGAGAGACTAGTTCCATGATTATAAGTACTAGAACACAGCCAGGGAGATGTGAAGACTAACCAGGGTTTCTACATTTATATTTGAAATGGAGATTTTAAGAGCATACAGGTGGATAGTAGAGAAATCATGAATAGTTCTTCCCCTCTCACCCCCAATTAAGGGCAGATATTATGTCTGATTTCTAAGATGAATAAATAGGAAAACAGTATGTACTAACATGAGATCTATGTACAGGTTTTGTGGCATACAAGGAGAAGAACATTTAAAATGCAGGTGCAGATATGGTGGTAATACATTGTAGTACGTGGCGATAAATTTTAAAAGCTATTGTTCTGTAATTTCAATAATTCAAAACATGAACACTGTGAAACAAGAGAACAAAGAGGAAATAAGGCAAAGGACCGAGATGAAAACAGAGCCAGACAAGGTAAGTAAATATCAGGATGATACTAAAACCTGCCATGTGAGAAATAAAATATGCATTAGATATAATAAAGATAAAAACTGACACCACAGAAAAGGGAATGAGTGATGTGAGACGCATATTTGGGAAACTTTTCCAGGATACAGAGTGAGAGGATTAAGATATGAAGATGATGACAGCTAAGATGAAACATGAAAGGTTATGGAGAACCAACATAACAGATAAATGAACAAGATATCAAAAAGAATGGTAAAATCTCAGTAATCAAAGTTGTGACTATAGAAAACTTTCCTAAACTGAAGAAAGCATTGAATCTGTGGAGTAAATAGTCTCCCTGAGAAGCAGGCAGCATTAATGAAATGAAGCCAATATTTAGGTACTTCCTACTGAGATAATCTGAATTTCAAAGGATATAAGAAAAAAAATACAAACATCCAGGTAGGAAAAAATCAGATTATTTGTATAGGAAAAAAAAATATTGTATATAAAAAAAAAAAGATCCAGACATCCTGGATCTAGGATGTCTCCCTTGCTAGATGGCAATGCTAGAAGCAATATTTAAAGTGGTGGGAAGACAATGACAATGTTATGACTAAAGATCCCACATTGAGACATATTGCCTATTTTGTGCAGTGGCAACAGAAAGATACTGTATAATATGCACAACTCATGAGATGTAGTACAAAAGTTCCATCCAGGTAATATTACTAAGAGATATTCTCAGACAAAGAGATGAATCATAATGAAGAAACTGAGAATGGTGAAGTTATAAGAGTACTGGCAGTTATAGTAAAAATCAGTTAAATGAATAGCATAAGTAATTATGATGATTACCAACATAATCAAAATATAAATTTCAAAACAAATTTTAAAGAGAATATTAATATAAATTATTAAAATGTAATATTAAAACCTGGGTATAAAATTCTAGATTAGGCAATGAGTGGGGAAGTTGGTAGAAATAGAAGCATTAACATTAGAGGGATATTGGGTTTTGTGTGCATTTTCTTTTTCTCTAACGACCTTGGTGATTATCTCAGAAAGTTCATTTACTTGTGTTTTTATATACACAATCATTTTATTGATAATTGTTCACAGTATCTATTCCTTTACAATAGTTTTGTCTCTTCTGCTTTTTGTTTCTGTACAGATTTTGCAGAAACAAACACAGAAACCTGCTGTTGCCACTGGCGATGACCAACAAGGCCTGCATAGCAGGGCTCCCAGTTTCCAAGCCTGGCTTATTCTTTCCTTTGTTGTTTGGCCCAATCAGTCTCATAATTATCACTGGCAAGGCTGTTTCTGGCATGAAGGATCCATAGCAGATTCCTAATGCTTGATTTCCTAGGACTGCCAAGGTATTCAGACGAAGTCAGCTTTAGATTGCTCTGTGTGGCAAAACTATTGCCTTTGATTGTTAATTAGTCCTTCGATCTGTATTGACAATGTCAGTCTAGCAAGTGTCTATCGCCTTGGGAATGCAGCTCTTCTTTCACATACACACTTGTTGGTAATTTTAGAAGCATATAATGGTCACTGATAGCCTGGTCTGTGAGTGACACATGGTCCTAATTAGGAACCAGACTGCATTTAAAACAGCAGGAAGAAAACTCAGGCTGCTCCACAGGGCAGTTTTGCAGTGGAGGCAAGTTGCCTTCCTAGTTCCAACCTGTCCTTTCTGATCAGAGGGTCTCACAGCTTCTGCCCACCTGGGCTCACATTGTGCTTCTTCTCCATCCACCCTGTTCCATTTAGGCCTCTCCTGTCCAGATATGGCTGTTGCTCTCCTCTGAACCCAGACTTATAGTCAACAAGCTTTCTCCCCTCGTCGATTGTATGATTTCCCCATCTTCCCCCTCTGTTTAGGTCCTCACGGTTAGGACCACTTAGCTTCCACCTGCAGTGTTGGTCCTGCCCATAATTCCTAGAACTAAATCTGACCGGAGACAGGAAGTACTGAAATAGTTCTACCTCCAAAATTGTCCTACTTGCTGTTAGTCTGATCCTTACATAAGCCCAAGTTTTCTTAACTGGGGTCCTGTTCTCATGACTGGGATTTTGTTTTGATGATATGTCATGTTCCTCAGGTCCTGGGATGCTGTCATGCTCTCCCAGGCTTTTCCCAGGACTAAAACCCTGTCCCAAAACCCATTCTGGTGGCTGAACTCTGACTTTCCTGACGTTTACTGATTCCAGGCCTCCTGGATATGTTGTCTCTCTGCTTTGCCAGCTTTGCCAACTGGGATACTCTGCTGATTCACTGTGAAGCTTTTCTGCTTAATACACATGTGGATTGGGGCTTGCTATCTTTTTTCTCTTCGTCAGTATTTTTTCCTTTTCTCTGTAGCATGACTCATCTATGTAGCTTTTCTGGGTCTCAACCGAATGACAGTGATGCTTAGCAAGGTCTGTCCACTCTGTTCGGGCCAGAACTCAGTCTCCCAGTGCTGTACACTATCAGACATCTCAGTGCAGTTCTTGACTTCAGAACCATTCCTTTCTGTTTGCCCTCACAGAATTTGGTGCCACACAAGTGCAGCCCAGCCTCTTCCAAGAACCCATGGGAATAACCCATACCTACTTCTTTCTATAGCTCCCACCTTTCTGGTGCCCTGCTCAGCACCCTGCTCTCCATTCTCTGCCTTCTCAGCTCAGCAAGACCATTGCTTTTTGCAGGGGCCTCAACTCCTTGCTTCATGATGGGAAACTGCTCTCTGATAGAAAGCTAGGGCAAAAGTGGGATTCATCCAACGTACTTTCCTTCTCTCCAGAATTACAGACCTGTTGGTAGCCTAATGCCTCAAAATAGTTATGTCATATATTTTGTACAGTTACATGGTTGTTTTTTATGGTAGGTTAAGCCTGAAACCTGTTACTCTGCCATGGCCGAAAGCATGGAATTTTGTGTTTTTGTTTTTATTGATAGTGTACAAAAGTTTCTGTCAGTTTCACAACTTGTTATTGATTATGTCATGTACATTTTTAGTAGCTGTCAAATTTGGGAAATCCTTTGTCAAGTTCTCTTTATATATGAATTAATGCAACTGCTCAATATCCCTTTAGCTAGATCTCCAAAGTGGCCACAGCTACTCCATATCACCAGATAGGAGGCTAAATAGACAAAAAGTCAGAGTGGAGAAACAGGGTCATAAGGGACTACTCTTAAAATGTCCAACTTGGACAAGTTTACAAAAATAGAGGAGCATGTGAATACAATGCTGGAGCCTTGCCCAGACTTTGGAAGTGACATGTGCAAAAAAAAGACATCTTCTGACCAAGGATTTCTGCCATTTTCCACTTGCCATTTTTATAGAGTCTACCCTCTGTTCTGAGCCTGAAAAAATCAATTCCTGACTCAAAAAATTAGTTATTTTCTCAGGATTTTTGACATACCATGTTTAGTCATCCCCTTTCCCCAAAAGACCATATCCAGCTTCATGATGTCTCTTTATAACCCTAAATTTGAAAGATATTAAACTGTTACCCACAGATATCCTAGCCTGATGAATTTATCCTCTGATTTGACTATTCCAAGCAGATCTCTGAAAGTCCAGATACCTCAGAATAGGAAAGCCTTGCACAATTGCTGAGAACCCACAGATCTTAAAAGTGAAGGAGGGGCTTCCCTGGTGGCACGGTGGTTGAGAGTCCACCTGCCAATGCAGGGGACGCGGGTTCGTGCCCCGGTCCGGGAAGATCCCACATGCCACGGAGTGGCTGGGCTCGTGAGCCACGGCCGCTGAGCCTGCGCATCCGGAGCCTGTGCTCTGCAACGGGAGAGGCCACAACAGTGAGAGGCCCGCATACCACCAAAAAAAAAAAAAAAAAAAGTGAAGGAAATTGTGTTGGAATCCACAGAGCATTTTAATTAAAATAGAACTTTAGGATGTACTGTAAAAGCAGAAATTATACATCCTGGAAAACACTCCTTTACAAATATTAAATTATTTTTTGGCATATTTTTTGACACTTATTTGTGAAACTAGAGTTAGTTACTCAGAAGTATTTGGTTTTAGAAATTGAACATAATCTCTGGGATTAAAACCTAAAGATGGTCAATGTTGACATTAAAAAGTAGCTTTGGGGACTTCCCTGGCAGTCCAGTGGTTGACTCCACGCTCCCAATGCAAGGGGCACGGGTTTGATCACTGGTCCGGGAACTAAGATCCCGCATGCTGCATGGCGCAGCCAAAAAAAAAAGTAGCTCTGTTCGTTCATCATTTAGTACAAAGATAGTCGTTATGAAGATATTTTTCAGGTTGAGAAGATACCATATGTACTCACACATAAGCATTTTCTTTTATATATTATAAACTTGATATGGTAGAAATATGACAGATTTTCATTTCTTCAGATTAGCTAGCGTAGGCCTTCCCAGATAAAGATGAAATATCATTTGTGTTGTATTTTGCCTGAAATAACATAGATTTAGGAATTCTACCTTTAAGTGGGAAGACCCTGAAGGATACTAATTAGTAGATAACCCATTTCTTATCTAAGAGTCATAGGTCAGAAGAATTTGTATATAGTTTTAGTTCCCTGATAAAAATTCATATTTATGTTGATTATTTTAAAATATGTAGGTAAACCTTTCATGTATCACGCTAGTTTGTAAATCAGAAAAATTCTCTGGGGAGGCATATGAAAAGCTAATTAGAGCAGTAGGAAATCACTCTTCATTTCTGTAAAGATACCTAAAATAATTTTTAAAAAGGAAAATTAAAATGTGGCATTCTCAAAGAATTGGACCTAGATGAGGCATCTTAGAGCAGTAGCTTACTCTGTGAAATGATAGTTTTCATACTCTAGTTTTTATCTCTATAACTCATGGAAGTTTTTAGAAAGGTCTTTGATGTGGCTTTGACCCTGTTTGGCTGCAATGGACCTCATCTATTTATGGCATAATATTCATTTCCCACCTTTCTAGGAGTATCTTTGGCAAAGGTTCCATCTCTCATTTTCGTAATGTGATTCAGGCAGGATTACTCCTACCACTGGCCATTTTGAGTTCTGTCTTCTGTCACTTGTAACTGAAGTACTAATATTGGTGACTTAATTTTGTTCCTTTTGTAATAGATGATAAACGATGACAATCCCCACAGAACTTATATTCGGATAAGGAGAAAATGTTGGAAAACAGTATATCAACAAGCTTCTGAAAGGTACAGCTTGACAGGAAAATCATGTTTTTCTATAAAAGAGTGAGGTTTCTTATAATATTCACAATATATCCCTGGCTCAATGAAGCATCTATTTTACGTATATTCTACAATTTTGTCATGCATTTATATGGAAGTTCAGATCCATAAAAGTTAGTTGTTTAATATGTAAGTTTAATTAAAACATAAGAGATCTACCTTCATCTTCAAATTCTCACAGCTCTTGTCATTTCTGTCATTCATGCTTATCCTTCTTTATAGTTTAAAACTGCTTATGTTATGTCTCAGTGTAAGCATCTTGAGAACAAAGATTTAAGCTTACCACTTTCTGTGCACCTCAGTGGCCCAAAGCAACTTCTTGTTGAATTATATATAAGGTTCCTGTCACTGAGATAAAAGAGGTACATATTCTCTTATCTTCTCATGTTAAGGTTTTATTAACATATGCTAATAATGGTCTCAGTAGATAACCAGTCCTGTCTTTTAATTATTGTCAGAAAAATGGCTCAAGATCAGCTGTTTTAAAACCAAAATCATCAATTTTTTTGGACAGACATTTCTTTACAACTATTTGGCTAACAGTCAGCAATTCTGTATCAGATCAAGTCATTCTATTACTTGCAGGTACATTTTGCAACTCATGTATCTTGAAGAGATCATCAGAAAATTTCATTCCTAAAATTAGACATTCTTTGTTTAGTAAATTGAATTAGGAACATGAAAAAAGAAGCAAATGAATGAAGGGCCTTGCACTGCCAACCTTCTCCAAAGAGTTCTCTAAGCACTATCAGATGCTCTTCATTTGTCAGTCATACTCCAATCTGGCTTCTGTCTCCAGCATTTCCACAGGACCACTCTTGCTAAGAGCTCTGACACGTTTATATAGAGACACAGATGTAGAGAACAAACGTATGGACTCCAAATCTAATATACGCTTTCTTTTCTTCTTTTGCTTGTCCTCTCAACATATTTGACAGTGAGAATCTATGTGAAACATTCTTTTGCTTGGTAACATCTCTCTATTTTAGTTTTCTTCCCCTCCCTTTGTTCATCTCAGCCTCTATTGCTGATTCTCTCTAAACTCATCTCTAAGTGCTTTGAGTTCTTCAGTGTTTGGTAATAGACCTGTCTTTGTTCTCCCTAAAGCCTTTATTCAGTAGTAGATGTCATACATTGCCACAGATTTAAATACCATCTATATGCTGGTGACTTGCAATTTATATCTCTGGGTCCAAACTTAGACCTCCGATGTTACACAACTGACTGCTCATTTGACATCTTTGTTTGGATGTTTTATGTATATCCCACCTTTAGCATCAGTCTCGTGAATCGTGTTCCATCCATAGTCTTCCTCATGTCAAGTCAGTAAATGGTACAACATTTCTCCTCAGCTGCTTAATCCAGAAACTTGAGGAAAGGCCTTTATTCTTTCTTCTCCCAATCCCTCTGCTTGCAGTCCTGCACATTTTACTCATAAATTACATCTCATATCTCACCATTTGCCACATCCATTACCAGCACTCCAATTTAAGCTGTATAATACTGTAGTACTTGGAACTACTTCAGTAGTCTTCTTAGTGTCCCTACTCCTTTTACTGATCCTCTCTTCACAATCTATTCTCCTTATAATATAGCATCCAGAATGACCTTTTAAAAGTAGATTTTACCACTTGCTCTCTTTAAAATATTTCAGTGGATTTCCATTGTACTTTGAATTAAATCCAAACTTCGTATATTGGAAAAGACCTGAAATGAAATGACCCCTGCTTATTTCTAGAATCTCAACTCATATCTTTCACTATACTCTGCTCATACTGTCTTTTACTTTCCCTCCCAAGATTTTGCCCAATTTAGAATATTTGTTCTATCCTTTCTTCATGGAATGCTCTTTCTCTGGAATTTCACATGGCTGGTTCCATCTCGGCTTAATTCTCAACTCCTAAGGGTGATACGAGGCTTTATTATTCTTTCTAAATAGGTTCATTTCCCACTTTATTCTCTATCATAGTACTACATTAGATTTTTTAATTGCATTTTGTATTTAGTAATTTTTTGGTATTAGTGGAGTTTGCTTGCTTATTATTTTTTCTCCCCACTACACTGTAAACTTTATTTTTTCCTAGTGCCTAGCACATAGTAAATATTTAAAATATTCTAAAATGTTTACGTAATAAACGGACGCATAGGTGATGTTTTGTTTCTTCATCTGGAACATCTGTATGCACTATAAGCATCTCATGTCTGAACATAGCATTAAGTAACTCTCAGGTGACCTTCACCAACATATAGATCTGATTGTTTGAATAGGTATTTGACAAGCACTGTCTGATGTGTGAACAGTAATGTGAAGTTTTCTCTCCCTGTGTAACCAGTCAAAATGACCAAAATGAAGAGAGAGGCTGGCTAAGTGCATTGGCTAATGATTAGATAGTGGAAACTTGTTAAAAAAGATACTAAAGTATGAAGTAGGAGAACTGCATTCCTGATCTCGATTTGTCTACTATAAAATAAATATTTAATATGATTTCAGCTGCTCAGATGCTCTATATTTAAAGTTAATATACCTCTTTACTCACCTTTAAGATCACTGGTAGAAATAAATGAAACATATACTAGCTCTTTGAGGAAAGGCACTGTGTAACTCTAAGCATGTCCTAGTATAATAGCAAGTAGAAGAAAGTTCACCTTCTGTTTGCTCTAATTTAAATGATATCTACCTTTATGGTTTTATAAAATTTAATCCACTAAACACATGTTGAGCACCTGCTGTGTAGAAGGCAACATGTTAGGACTCAAGGAACTTGGCATGGTTGTACCTTAAGGTGTTTGCAGTACAGGGAATAACATATGCAAAAATAAGTATATTTTTAAAAGTATGTGATAGACACTACTAAACATATTAGAAAGTACTACAGGAACCCAGAAGAAGGTGGGATAGGAGGGGGGGTTGAAAAGTTCCCAATTGTGTAATTTCCCCCTTTCTAATGAAGACAATAAAGTCATCCACTATATTTTACTGGACCTAGAATAGCTTGGAACTTGGCAAGCTTAATTAGTATTTGTTGAAGGAATAACGTGATAAAAGAGTAAACTGAAGTTTCTACCAGACAGAGGAGAACCTTGGTTCCTGGGGATGCCTCACAGTTTATTACATTCTGCACTTCCCTGAGTCTTGTTTCCTGGTCTAGCCCTTTGTTTTTCTAGTTTATAATCCCAATTGAAGAAGATCTGTAAAAAATCTTGGCTGTGATGAGCCAAAATCAATGTTGGAAAAGTAACATTTCCCACTTCAAATGTCTGAACCAAAGCTTCAAGTGAAAGCGTATTTTCATACATTTTTTCCTCTGGACTTTTAGCTCTTAAGTTCTTTTACCTTTCCCTACCGCTTGATTTACTTTTCTAGTCCTCTTCAGTTTTGGCTCTGTTCTCAGTATATTAGACCACTTAAAGATCCAAATGTATTCCTTTTGGTCTCTATTAACCCCTCTTTCACTTTGTGGATTGATTTAAGTCATCCGTTAAGTCTGCACTAAAATTATGTTTTGTCTAGAATGCCAAAAGAAGTTAAAAAGAGAAAAATGACTGACTAGACCTACTCTATAAAATCTCAATTAAATTATATCAGTTGAGCACCTCATCCCCTGTGATTCCCCAGGAAAGAACTTTTAGATGGAAAGCCAATCTATAAAACAGACAAAAATGGGCTTCCCTGGTGGTGCAGTGGTTGAGAGTCCACCTGCCGATGCAGGGGGACACGGGTTCGTGCCCCGGTCCGGGAGGATCCCACATGCCGCGGAGCTGCTGGGCCCGTGAGCCATGGCCGGTGAGCCTGCGCGTCCGGAGCCTGTGCTCCGCAACGGGAGAGGCCACAACAGTGAGAGGCCCGTGTACCGCAAAAAACAAAACAAAACAAAACAAAAGCAGACAAAAATGGCACCACTCTGTTGGAAAGCAGTGGGAGAGCTGGGATCCCTGAGTCCTTAGCCTCCCTCCACTGCTGGAGTAGGTAGTCATGTACCTACATGGAACACTATACTTTCTCTCAACAGTTTGAAAGTAATTGAATTTTTTCATTAACCATCTATTCTGATGCTCTATGGACTTATCAGTGGGAACCCAACTTATTGCAGAGCTGGAAAAGAACAGAAAATTTCCAGAAAATTTTATCTCGGAGACAAGCCTCAGAAATGATTTAATTATTTCTACAATTAACCCTTCTCTTTTCTATTTTCTATAAAACAGAATTTGAAATTTAGATCAAAACACAAGTACTCATTAATTTTGCTCTATATATGTTGAAAATTATAGAAATTGGAAAATTATCTAACAATAATATTTAATAGCTTGTAATTCACTTTTGCTATTGACTATAAACATTGATGTATTAATATTTTTATATTTAGAGGTTGCTGTAGTATATTTCTATTTCTTACTTCCCAGCTGGTAACAATTCATATTTAGCTGCTACACAGAATGTAAGATAAATTTAAAGTTCTTAATTAAATATTGAAAATGTTCAAAGTGGCAGTGAAATAAATAGCCCTAAGACATAGGTTTTCCTCAAGAGCAAAGCTCATTTTTTTTTTTTTTTTTTTTTTTTGGTACGCGGGCCTCTCACTGTTGTGGCCTCTCCCGTTGCGGAGCACAGGCTCCGGACGCGCATGCTCAGTGGCCATGGCTCACGGGCCCAGCTGCTCTGCGGCATGTGGGATCTTCCCGGACCGGGGCACGAACTCGTGTCCCCTGCATCGGCATGCGGACTCTCAACCACTGCACCACCAGGGAAGCCTGCAAAGCTCATATTTTGCATCTAGTAATTGAAAGCTGTTAGGTGTGGCTGAGATAGGTGCATATTTACCTCTATCCTGGCATCAAAAGTTTAACTCCAGTTTTTTTTAAACTCAATAATTTATTTTGAAAGAAGAGATTATGATGACCTTATTTTCTTTCTAAGTCAGAATGCTTCCAGAAATATAACCCTGAGAAGAATTTATAGTAGTAAACCTTTGCAAAATACTTATTTTCTCACATCTATTTATGTAGTGAGATTAGATTAATTAAAAATAATTCTTTTTTATCAACTCTATGCTGAATATGTTACTCATCACTTTTTCAAGGTGACTTTTATTTTAAAAAAATCAATATTTCACGCAGTGAAAATGTTATGGAATGAGACATAATTAGCATAAATAGATTACTTCTGTAATACAATCCAAAGTACACAAACTCTCCCCATAATCATCAATCTTTCATTTTAGTGAAAGCTGTTGTTTGACTTAACTAATTATAAAACATGAGGCTAGCCCCTACCCAACATATGAAGACATCAGTTAATATTTGAGCATCATTTGGGAATAGGACCCACACTGAGACTCAACAAAGACATAGTTTCTGTTCCCAAGGAATTTATATTGCAGAGGACAGATGAGGTGAGAATGATAAGAATTTACTTTGTCTTGATGACAATATTGAGATGCCCAACTAATTACTAGGCATCTGTGCTCTTTAGCCCAACTGGCAGGCACAGTTGGGACAGGTGTTCAGAGGTTTAGGCAATTCCAAAAAGTATGCTCCAGCTCCCAGATAGGTGGCATCAATCCAAAGCCCAACCTTGACACCCATTCTTGAGATTCAGGCTTGAGTCCTTGCATGCAGCAGCCATAAGGAAGATGCCACCAGAAGACAGAAGGCCATGTTCCGGCTAATGGACACTCTGCCAGCAAGTAGGTGGTATAACTCGATTTGCTGAATGCCTCTGAAACAGTCACAGAGTAGATCATTCCAGGCAGCTCACACAGGGAAAGTGTGGGAAAGTGTCTGCTGCTACTGCTGTCTGCTGGGAGGTGATTTTCTGTTTTCTGCATAAGGTTGAATCAATTGTTGGAAAACCAAGCAAAATGAGAGAAGCTGCACTTAACTATTGCTGAAGAAAAACTTTAAAAGAAATATGATATTGCACAGATGTCTTTCTTGTGACTTTATTTATAATAGCAGAAAAATATAAAAGAAATTCAACGGGGTGTTTAAATACATTATGATTTATCACTGCAGGGTCCTGTTGGGCTGCCAATACACTGATAATTATGGAAACTACCTAGTAACAAGGGAAAGTGTTCTTGAATTACATGAAATGAATAAAGTAGGAAATAGACAGGTCATGTGTTTTGTTTAAACTGTATTGAAAAATTTGAATGTCAATAGAGGCAGTTGAAAAAGAATATAAACAAGCAAGTACTGAACCTAGAGTCAGAAAATCTGGATTTATAACCTGGATTTGTCATTTATGATCTGCATGTGGGCAAATTAACCAGTCTTCTTGAACCTCAACATTGTAGAATGGGCATAATGACATCAACCTCATGCAGAGGCTGTGAGTACCAACTAGGATAACGTCTATCATGTGTTCAGTGCAGTTAAGAGAGTGGGCTCACGTCCAGGCAGCTTGCTCAGACTCTGGTTCTGCCATATATTACGTATGGAACTGTAGACAAGTTAATTAACTCATGATGCCTCAGTTTCCTTCCTGGTAAATAGGACGTTTGGTTCAGGGGTTAAAAGCATGGACGTTGGGCTTCCCTGGTGGCGCAGTGGTTGAGAGTCCGCCTGCCGATGCAGGGGACACGGGTTCGTGCCCCAGTCCGGGAAGATCCCACATGCCGCGGAGCGGCTGGGCCTGTGAGCCATGGCTGCTGAGCCTGCGCATCCAGAGCCTGTGCTCCGCAACGGGAGAGGCCACAACAGTGAGAGGCCCGCGTACCGCAAAAAAAAAAAAAAAAAAAAGCATGGACGTTGGAGCCAAATGCTTGGGTTTCAGTAGATTATTTACTGACTGGCAAGTTCCTTAACTTCTCCAGACTGCAATCCCCCCATGTGTAAAATGAGGATAAAACAGTACCTGCTTCATGGGCTGTTGTTAAGATGACATGATTTAATTCGTTTAAGTGTTTCTGAGACAGTGCCTGGCACACAGTAAGCACGTAATAAATGTTAGCTATTATTATTCAGAAAAATGGAAAACATTTGTGTTGAAGCTGCTTCTGAATTTGAATAGGAGCTGAAAGGGAACCCAGATAAAACAATTAATATGTTATTGCAGTAGGACCACAAGGGGGAATTTAGTCCTTGTTTTAGATTTCTTTATTGCTGTTGCAGTTTTTGTTTGTACAATAAATCATAATCTAAGACAAGGGAAAATGAACAAATCTGCCCTATGTACTGTTCCCTGAGGCAATGCCTTCTCAGTCACTGACTGATAAGCTAATTTGTGTTGTAGTATTAATGGCTGGTAATGGATTAATATGTTACTCCTCCAAGGTAATCTATTTGCATTTTAAATAGGCACCTTATGCTGAGAGACTGCCTGATGTGGGATTATCAGAGCCTTGGTATAGACTAGGGTGAGGACTTTTTGATTCAAAGGAAACTTTGGGCATTGCTGTAGTCACCATGTCTTGGTATTTGACAATCACACAAAGGAGAGCATAATTCTGGAGGGCCCTGAGGCTCCCTACAGCCATCCTCTGTCTGATCAATGAGGCTGCAAAGAGTTGGAGGAGAACAACAACATCCTTCCTCACGTAAAGGTAGAACCACTACTCAGACCCACTAGATTTGCCACTGCAGAAGTCATTCCCACACTTCACCCTAATTCCCTCTCTCTCTTCTAGCCCCATCCCAAAGAGAAAAGCTTTCAAAGAGTGACACAAATCAAATTGATCTGTCCATAAAACAAATACAACCCATTACTCTGTGTCTGCAAAGTTATGTCACAAATATTTTTTTTAATTTTTTTATAACATCTTTATTGGAGTACAGATGCCTTACAGTGGTGTGTTAGTTTCTGTTTATAACAAAGTGAATCAGCTATACATATACATATATCCCCGTAGCTCCTCCCTCTTGCGTCTCCCTCCCACCCGCCCTATCCCACCCCTTTAGGTGGTCACAGAAAACCAAGCTGATCTCCCTCTGCTACGTGGCTGCTTCCCACTAGCTATCTATTTGACATTTGGTAGGATATATAAGTCCATGCCACTCTCTCACTTCGTCCCAGCTTACCCTTCCCCCTCCCCATGTCCTTAAGTTCGTTTTCTAAGTCTGCGTCTTTATTTCCTTATTCCTGTCCTATCCCTACGTTCTTCATAACCATTTTTTTTTTACATTCCATATATAATTGTTAGCATACAGTATTTGTTTTTCTCTTTCTGACTTACTCCACTCTGTATGACAGACTCTAGGTCCATCCACCTCACTACAAATAACTCAATTTCGTTTCTTTTTATGGCTAAATAATATTTCATTGTATATATGTGCCACACCTTCTTTATCCATTCATCTGTCGATGGACACTTAGGTTGCTTCCATGCCCTGGCTATTGTAAATAGAGCTGCAGTGAACATTGTGGTACATGACTCTTTTTGAATTATGGTTTTCTCAGGGTTTATTGCCAGTAGTGGGATGGCTGGGTCATATGGTAATTCTGTTTTTAGTTTTTTAAGGAACCTCCATACTGTTCTCCATAGTGGCTGTATCAATTTACATTCCCACCAATAGTGTAAGAGGGTTCCCTTTTCTTCACACCCTCTCCAGCATTTATTGTTTGTAGATTTTTTGATGATGGCCATTCTGACCTGTGTGAGGTGATACCTCATTGTAGTTTTGATTTGCATTTCTGTAATGATTAGTGATGTTGAGCATCCTTTCATGTGTTTGTTGGCAATCTGTATATCTTCTTTGGAGAAATGTCTGTTTAGGTCTTCTGCCCATTTTTGGTTTGGGTTGTTTTTTTTTTTGATATTGAGCTGCATGAGCTGCTTGTAAATTTTGGAGATTAATCCTTTGTCAGTTGCTTCATTGCAAATATTTTCTCCATTCAGAGGATTATCTTTTCGTCTTGTTTATGGTTTCCTTTGCTTTTAAGTTTTTAAAAGCTTTTAAGTTTCATTAGGTCCCATTTGTTTATTTTTGTTCTTATTTCCATTTCTCTAAGAGGTGGGTCAAAAAGGATCTTGCTGTGATTTATGTCATAGAATGTTCTGCCTGTGTTTTCCTCTAAGAGTTTTATAGTGTCTGGCCTTATATTTAGGTCTTTAATCCATTTTGAGTTTATTTTTGTGTATGGTGTTTAGGGAGTGTTTTAATTTCATTCTTTTACATGTAGCTGTCCAGTTTTCCCAGCACCACTTACTGAAGAGGCTGTGTTTTCTCCACTGTATATTCTTGCCTCCTTATCAAAAACAAGGTAACCATATGTATGTCGGTATATCTCTGGGCTTTCTATCCTGTTCCATTGATCTATATTTCGGTTTTTGTGCTAGTACCATACTGTCTTGATTACTGTAGCTTTGTAGTATAGTCTGAAGTCAGGGAGCCTGATTGCTCCAGCTCCATTTTTCGTTCTCAAGATTGCTTTGGCTATTTGGGGTCTTTTGTGTTTCCATACAAGTTGTGAAATTTTTTGTTCTAGTTCTGTGAAAAATGCCATTGGTAGTTTGAAGGGATTACAATGAATCTGTAGATTGCTTTGGGTAGTAGAGGCATTTTCACAATGTTGATTCTTCCAATCCAAAAGCATGGTATATCTCTCCGTCTGTTTATGTCATCTTTAATTTCTTTCATCTGTGTCTTATAGTTTTTCTGCATACAGGTCTTTGTCTCCTTAGGTAGGTTTATTCTTCTTGTTGCAGTGGTAAATGGGAGTGTTCCCTTAATTTCTCTTTCAGATTTTTTGTCATTAGTGTATAGGAATGCAAGAGGTTTCTGTGCATTAATTTTGTTACGTGCTGCTTTACCAAATTTATTGATTAACACTAGTAGTTTTCTGGTCGCGTCTTTAGGATTCTCTATGTGTAGTATCACATCATCAGCAAACAGTGACAGCGTTACTTCTTCTTTTCTGATTTGGATTCCTTTTATTTCTTTTTCTTCTCTGATTGCTGTGGCTAAATCTTCCAAAACAATGTTGAATAATAGTGGTGAGAGTGGGCAACCTTGTCTTGTTCTTGATCTTAGTGGAAATGGTTTCAGTTTTTCACCATTGAGGACGATGTTGGCTGTGGGTTAACCATATACGGCCTTTATTATGTTGAGGTAAGTTCCCTCTATGCCTACTCTCTGGAGGGTTTTTATCATAAATGATTGTTGACTTTTGTCAAAAGCTTTTTCTGCATTCTTTGAGATGATCATATGGTTTTTCTGCTTCAAATTGTTAATATGGTTTAGCACATTAATTTATTTGCGTTTATCAAAGAATCCTTGCATTCCTGGAATAAACCCCACTTGATCATGGTGTATGATCCTTTTAATGTACTGTTGGATTCCATTTGCTAGTATTTTGTTGAGGATTTTTGCATCTATGTTCATCAGTGATATTGGCCTGTAGTTTTCTTTCTTTGTGACATCTTTTTCTGGTTTTAGTATCAGCGTGATGGTGGCCTCATAGAATGAATTTGGGAGTGTTCCTCTCTCTGCTGTATTTTGGAAGACTTTGAGAAGGGTAGGTGTTAGCTCTTCTCTAAATATTTGATAGAATTCGCCTGTGAAACCATCTGGTCCTGGGCTTTTTTTTGTTGGAAGATTTTTAATCACAGTCTCAATTTCAGTGCTTGTGATTGGTTTGTTTATATTTTCTATTCCTGGTTCAGTCTTGGAAGGTTGTGCTTTTCTAAGGATTTGTCCATTTCTTCCAGTTTTTCCATTTTATTGGCATATAGTTGCTTGTAGTAATCTCTCATGATCCTTGTATTTCTGCAGTGTCAGTTGTTACTTTTCCTTTTTCATTCTAATTCTACTGATTTGAGTCTTCTCCCTTTTTTTCTTGATGAGTGTGGCTAATGATTTATCAGTTTTGTTTATCTTCTCAAAGAACTAGCTTTTAGTTTTATTTGTCTTTGCTATCATTTCCTTCATTTCTTTTTCATTTATTTCTGATCTGATCTTTATGCTTTCTTTCCTTCTGCTAACTTTGGGGTTTTTTTGTTCTTCTTTCTCTAATTGCTTTAGGTGTAAGTTTAGGTTGTTTATTTGAGATGTTTCTTGTTTCTTGAGGTAGGATTGTATTGCTATAAGCTTCCCGCTTAGAACTGCTTTTGCTGCATCCCATAGGTTTTGGATCGTCATGTTTTCATTGTCATTTGTTTCTAGGTAGTTTTTAATTTCCTCTTTGATTTCTTCAGTGATCTCTTGGTTATTTAGTAGTGTATTGTTTAGCCTCCACGTGTTGTATTTTTTACAGATTTTTTCATGGAATTGATATCTAGTCTCATAGCATTGTGGTTGGAAAAGATACTTGATATGATTTCAGTTTTCTTAAATTTACCCAGGCTTGATTTGTGACCCAAGATATGATCTGTCCTGGAGAAAGTTCCATGAGCACTTGAGAAGAAAGTGTAATCTGCTGTTTTTGGATGTAATGTCCTATAAATATCAATTAAATCCATCTTGTTTAATGTGTCATTTAAAGCTTGTGTTTCCTTATTTATTTTCACTTTGGATGATCTGTCCTTTGGTGAATGTGGGGTGTTAAATCCCTTACTATGATTGTGTTACTGCTGATTTCCCCTTTAATGGCTGTTAGCGTTTGCCTTATATATTGAGGTGCTCCTATGTTGGGTGCATAAATATTTACAATTGTTATATCTTCTTCTTGGATTGATCCTGTGATCATTATGTAGTGTCCTCTTTGTCTCTTGTAATAGTCTTTATTTTAAAGTCTATTTTGTCTGATATGAGAATTGCTACTCCAGCTTTCTTTGGATTTCTGTTTGCATAGAATGTCTTTTTCCATTCCCTCACTTTCAGTCTGTATGTGTCCCTAGGTCTGAAGTGGGTCTCTTGTAGACGGCGTATATACGGGTCTTGTTTCTGTATCCATTCAGCTAGTTTGTGTCTTTTGGTTGGAGCATTTAATCCACTTACATTTAAGGTAATTATCAATATGTATGTTCCTATTACCATTTTCCTAATTGTTTTGGGTTTGTTATTGTAGGTCTTTTCCTTCTCTTGTGTTTCCTGCCTAGAGAAGTTCCTTTAGCATTTGTTGTAAAGCTGGTGTGGTGGTGCTGAATTCTCTTAGCTCTTGCTTGTCTGTAGAGGTTTTAATTTCTCCATCGAATCTGAATGAGATCCTTGGTGGGTAGAGTGATCTTGGTTGTAGCTTTTTCCCTTTCATCACTTTAAATATGTCCTGCCACTTTCTTCTGGATTGCAGAGTGTCTGGTGAAAGATCAGCTGTTAACCTTATGGGGATTCCCTTGTATGTTATTTGTTATTTTTCCCTTGCTGCTTTTAATATTTTTTCTTTGTATTTAATTTTTGACAGTTTGATTAATATGTGTCTTGGCATGTTTCACCTTGGGTGTATTCTGTATGGGACTTTCTGTGCTTCCTGGACTTAATTAACTCTTTCCTCTCCCATATTAGGGAAGTTTTCTACTATAATCTCTTCAAGTATTTTCTCAGTCCCTTTCTTTTTCTCTTCTTCTTCTGGGACCCCTGTAATTTGAATGTTGTTGCATTTAATGTTGCCCCAGAGGTCTCTGAGACTGTCTGCAATTCTTTTCATTCTTTTATCTTTATTCTGCTCTGCAGTAGTTATTTCCACTATTTTTTCTTCCAGGTACTTATCTGTTCTTCTGCCTCAGTTATTCTGTTATTGATTCCTTCTAGAGAATTTTTAATTTCATTTATTGTGTTGTTCATCATTGTTTGTTTACTCTTTAGTACTTCTAGGTCCTTGTTAAACATTTCTTGTATTTTTTGCATTCTATTTCCAAGATTTTGGATCATCTTTACTATCATTACTCTGAATTCTTTTTCAGGTAGACTGCCTATTTCCTCTTCAGTTGTTAGGTCTGGTGGGCTTTTATCTTGCTCCTTCATCTCCTGTGTGTTTTTCTGTCTTCTCATTTTGCTTAACTTACTGTGTTTGCGGTCTCCTTTCCACCTGCAGGTTCCACCTGCAGGCTGCAGGTTCATAGTTCCCGTTTTTTTTTTTTTTTTAAACATCTTTATTGGGGTATAATTGCCTTACAATGGTGTGTTAGTTTCTGCTTTATAACAAAGTGAATCAGTTATACATATACATATGTTCCCATATCTCTTCCCTCTTGCGTCTCCCTCCCTCCCACCCTCCCTATCCCACCCCTCCAGGCTGTCACAAAGCACCGAGCCAATATCCCTGTGCCATGCGGCTGCTTCCCACTAGCTATCTACCTTACTACGTTTGTTAGTGTGTATATGTCCATGACTCTCTCTCGCCCTGTCACAGCTCACCCTTCCCCCTCCCTATAACCTCAAGTCCGTTCTCTAGGAGGTCTGCGTCTTTATTCCTGCCTTACCCCTCTTCCCGTTGTTTTTGGTCTCTGCCCCCGGTGGCTACATTTGGTTCTGTGAGTTGTGTAGGCTTCCTGGTGGAGGGGTCTAGTGCCTCTGTTCTGGTGGATTAGGCTGGATCTTGTCTTTCCGGTGGTTAGGTCTGTGTCCAGTGGTGTGTTTTGGGGCGTCTCTGACCTTATTATCAGTTTTGGAAGCCTCTCTGCTAATGGGTGGGGTTGTGTTCCTGTCTTGCTAGTTGTTTGGCATAGGGTGTCCAGCACTGTAGCTTGCTGGTCTTTGCGTGGAGTTGGGTCTTAGCGTTGAGATGGAGATCTCTGGGAGAGCTTTCGCCGTTTGATATTACATGGTGCTGGGAGGTTTCTGGTGGACCAATGTCCTGAACTCAGCTCTCCCACCTCAGAGGCTCAGGCCTGACACCCGGCTGGAACACCAATACCCTGTCAGCCACACGTCTCCAAAGGAAAGGGAGAAAAAAGGAAAGAAAGAAAGAAAGAAAACAATAAAATAAAATAAAGTTAGTAAAATAAAAAATAATTGTTAAAAATAAAAAAATAAGTAATACAAAGAAGAAAGAAGAAAAAAAAACTAAGAAAGAAATGAGCAACCAAACCAAAAAACAAATCCACCAATGATAACAAGCGCGAGAAAAAAAAGGACAGGCAAAACCCTAGGACAAATGGTGAAAGCAAAGCTGTACAGACAAAATCACACACAGAGGCATACACATACACACTCACAAAAAGAGAAAAAGGAAAAGGAAAAAATTATCGTTGCTGCCAAAGTCCACTGCCTTAATTTTGGGATGATTCCTTGTCTGTTCAGGTATTCCACAGATGCAGGGTACATTACGTTGATTTTGGATATTTAATCCGCTGCTCCTGAGGTTGCTGGGAGAGATTTCCCTTTCTCTTCTTTGTTCTCACAGCTCCCAGGGGCTCAGCTTTGGATTTGGCCCCGCCTCTGCGTGTAGGTCGCCGGAGGGCGTCTGTTCTTCGCTCAGGCAGGACGGGGTTAAAGTAGCAGCTGATTAGGGGGCTCTGGCTCACTCAGGCTGGGGTGAGGGAGGGGTACGGATGCGGGGCGAGGCTGTGGTGGCAGAGGCCAGCGTGATGTTGCATCATCCTGAGGTGCGCCGTGTGTTCTCCCGGGGAAGTTGTCCCTGGATCATGGGACCCTGGCAGTGGCGGGCTGCACAGGCTCCCGGGAGGGGAGGTGTAGATAGTGACCTGTGCTCGCACACAGGCTTCTTGGTGGCGGCAGCAGCTGCCTTAGCGTCTCATGCCCGTCTCTGGGGTCCGCGCTAATAGCCGTGGCTCACGCCCCTCTCTGGAGCTCATTTAGGCGGTGCTCTGAATCCCCTCTCCTTGCGCACCCTGAAACAATGGTCTCTTGCCTCTTCGGTAGTTCCAGACTTTTTCCCGTACTCCCTCCCAGCTAGCTGTGGTGCACTAGCCCCCTTCAGGCTGTGTTCACTCCGCCAACCCCAGTCCTTTCCCTGCGATCCGACCGAAACCCGAGCCTCAGCTCCTAGCCCCCTCCCGCCCCGGCGGGTGAGCAGACAAGCCTCTCGGGCTGGTGAGTGCCGGTCGGCACCGATCCTCCGTGCGGGAATCTCTCTGCCTTGCCCTCCGCACCCCTTTTGCTGCGCTCTCCTCTGTGGCTCTGAAGCTTCCCCCCTCCGCCACCTGCAGTCTCCGTCAGTGAAGGGGCTTCCTAGTGTGTGGAAACCTTTCCTCCTTCACAGCTCCCTCCCACTGGTGCAGGTCCCATCCCTATTCTTTTGTCTCTGTTTTTTCTTTTGCCCTACCCAGGTATGTGGGGAGTTTCTTGCCTTTTGGGAGATCTGAGGTCTGCCAGCGTTCAGTAGGTGTTCTGTAGGAGTTGTTCCATATGTAGATGTATTTCTGATGTATTTGTGGGGAGGAAGGTGATCTCTGTGTCTTACTCTTCCACCATCTTGAAGGTCTCCCCTGTCACAAATATTTTAATGATCAAAGGATGCTAGTCAAGTACTCACTGAACTAACTTTTGGAAATCAGCCTCCCTAAAAGCATCCTGAATCTATTCCACAACAGAGATGTATTGAGCACCTACCAAGCACCCAACTGGGGGGTACTGAATAGAGAACAAATCAAAGTTCTTACTCACACAGTTTTCTTTCTGATGGGAGTTATTTTGAGAGTTTTGGAAGGTGGACCTCTCTGTACCTGCAGTGGATCAGCTGCAGTCACCTGTGCCTAGCAGACATGCTGTCTGTCCTTTCCTGCTCTGGATCCCACTTTCCTGCAGCTGTCACCACTAAATCACCTGGCTCAGAGAACCCAAGATGTTGCCAGTTGCTTCCCCTGAGAACCCCAATGTCCTTGTTAAGGATGCCAACTCCAGTTGCTCCTAAGATATCCAGTCCTCAGGGGACCAGACTTCTGAGTTCCATGCAAATTGAGGAAGGTGGAAGATCTATTTGCTCCTTGACTATGACCCCACTCTGTCCTCAGTGCCCTCAAAGCAGCTCTCTTGTCTCCAAAAGTCTCATTTGAGCGGATGAGTAAAATTCCAGCCATCCCTCTTGACTAAAACCTCACGAAGACAGGTCTCTAACAGTTGGTCCTTCATCCCTCTAAAAATAGATCTTAAATACAGTCCTAGGAGCCAGATGGGGACTTCTCCTTCCCTTGTCATTCTCATCTCATTGCTTGTCCTTGGAGCAAATTCCTCCATTTCTCCAGTTACAAAGCAAAAATGTCCCATCCCTCTTAGTAAGGAATGACACACAGAAGTCTGTTATATCACCTCAAATGTTCTTTTATATCCTTAAGAAAAAAAACCGTGAAGGACTAGAGGTGAGAAAACTGAGGTCAGTACAAGTAGGAGAACCCCAACTCTGGGCACTAAGTTTAAAGTTAAGTCTCATGTGGAATCAACAGCTATCTCTTTCTTCCTCTAGAGCATGTCTGCCGCATAGTCCATGTAAAGTACTGCCCAGTCAGTTTCCTTACGGGCAGAGCCCAACACAGCCAAAAGAGGAAACTGGGTCTTCTGGTTTCATGAGACATCTCATGACAGCTCAGAGAGGAATCACCCCTGGAGTGTACTATTATTTCTAAAGTCCCAGTAAAATGAGTATACTTGGAACTTAGGTCTTTTTCATGGAGAAGGAACTGGAATCTTTATTGTGTCCTCTGATTTTTTTTTCCCCTGTTTTCTGGGAATCAGTTCACAAGAAGGCAAAGAGATAATGAAGTGTGAATGGATCACATAGCTGGTAAACTCTCATCTCTGAGACATGATTGAATGCCACAGAAGAAAGTTTACCATGTGATTCTTACTTCTCAGCTCACATCAGCCTGGGAGTGAAACTATGTATAATAATCTCACAATAAAAATAACACTTCTGCATTGTTCTATAATGACAGCAACTTCAGCCCCGTTCCAAGTCTCTCTTCTCTTTAAGTTCTTAGTAGCACTCTTAGGAGAGCTTAGTAGAGTAGGTGTCACTGAACATGCAACCATGTTATACGTTGTCTACTATATCCTTGTCTCCATTTCTGTCTACAGATTCCCACAGTGGTGACTGGTGGTGAGGACGTTGGGTCTGATGCCATGCTGAGCCTATTAATATAAGTGAAACATCTGTAAGCTTGCTGTCAAGCAAGTGAAATCTGGAGAAAGCTCCTGTAGACACTGACTTTTATTTTCAGTGCTTTAGAGAGCATAGTGATACCAGCTCTTCTGTTTTGGCTGTTTCCCCAAAACTCATGTTTTGGACTATCAAGGCTGGGTAAGAAAACAAGCTCAGGGACAGGCACTGTTTTGGCCTTAGAATCCTCTCCCCTCTTCATCCAGTCTCTATCACTGGCCTATCATTCCTGTCTCCAACCTGTGGGCCATTGTAACCCTCTCTATTTTGAGGATAAAGCTTTAGGAGGGAGATTTCAAAGTCCTTCTTGCAAACTAATCTCTTGGCACTAGCCCCAGCAATCCTTAAGAAACACTGAGCGTATTCTACACTGGGACTTCTGGAGTAATGGTATTGAAATAATCACATTAGTTTAGTAAGAAACCCTCTCACTCCATAAATAAACACTCAGCTTGGTTTCCATGCCCTCTCTCCCCTCAACACCCCAGACTAATTCTGTTAGAAGGGATGTCTCATGGACTTCCCTGAAGGAAACTTCAGCTAATTACATCTTAAGAAGAATGAGTAGTACTTGTTAGATCTACTCGTTTGAAGAAGGAGGTTGACTAGTGTGCTGAGGGGAAAGGGTGGAGTTCTTTTCTCCAAAATGTAGAAATGCTGATACATTCTTGTGTGGTTAAATATTTATTATTATTATTATTTTTAGCTGGCAGGGAAAGATCCAAGATTTCAAATTAAACCTTTTTATATGCTATTCTAGCAGGTGGAATTCCCTTGTCTAATTAAAATGATATTTAACATATTTTTGCAAGCACTTGTTTACCTTTTTCCTAAATATTTTCTCTCAAATATAGTGCGTAGATAGATAATCTTGGTAGTTCTAGTGAGTTGCATAAATATTTCCAGTTCTAAGTTTAGAGGAAGCTTCATCCATTCCAAGGAAAAGGACTCCAATTAGCACAATTTCCTAGGAATTGTACCTTAGGAAGATACTCAATCTTTACTGCTTTGTCATCCCCTCAACATTTTCTTGTGAGGTACTGGGACTATCCTCTATGCTGATATCATTCTCTGTAATTTATATTATTTATTTCTGCATGGCCTAAATAAATGTAGGATGTGTACATTTTAAAGAATTCTCATTTACATAAAGGTAGGAACAAAGACAGATAGTCCACCATAGCAAAAAATATTCAGTGCTATTGTTTCTATGGCATTTATGAATTCTGGAATTTTCCTTTGTGATTTACCTTCCTACCACTCTGTAATTGGTAGAGAATATTAAAAGCAGTTCTTTTAGATAGGGAAAAAAAGAAACCAACAACAATAGCCAATTATTCTGCTGTTTGAAACCAAGAGGCAGCCTGAAGTCTTTAGAAGCAGAATCATGTTCTTTTAAGGAATATTATAAAATGTTTCTGCTTTCATCTCCAAAGTTACCCATCTACAAGTTGTTCATTTCCTATGACCCTGTTCATTTCTGCTTTGCGTTTAAGCCTTTGTCCATAGCTGTGGGAAATCAAACCCTCTCAGGAGAGGGAAGGAAAGATGAATGTGTAACATGTGCAGGGTAGCCTTACCAAGCAACTCGGCAGGGCCGCTAATGAGCCACTCTCTTGCAGCTCCCTGTCTTTCTCCAGTGCGGCTTCCTCTCGTGACATGTTTTTGCTGTCGTTTCCTAGACAGCGCCTGTTTCTTTTTCAGGACTCAGCTCAGGCACAGGTTCACCAGGCAGCTTTCCCTGGCCTCCTCAGCCTGGCTAGGTGTCCCCCTCTGTGCTCCCCAGTGCCTGTGCTTCCTCCATCACAGCCGATTTCTGTGTGCTGAGGTTGCCTCTGTTTCTCTGTCTTCTCCACTAGAGAGGGAACACTCTGATGGCCTGACTGCGTTTCATCTCTGGGATGCTAGGCCTACACAGTGCCTGTCAGGCGTGATTTGAGTGAATTAAATGAATGAGGGCCAATGACCTCTTGCTCTTGGAAGGGAGGAAGGGGCGCCCTGCAGACTGAGGATTACATGTCTGGCCCCCGGAACATCTTTCCGTTGTGGTGACTGATCATAAAAGAACACCCTTTTGCTGCTAGTTAGAATCTTTCCACACTGTTTAATACATGGGTCCTGGGAAAGAGAGGTATTCTGATTTCCCCTTTTCATTCCAAGGCTCAGGCATCAGGGAAGTGTTTTATTCAGAGAAGTGACAGTTACATAGGACTAAAAGCACAGTGCTGTCAGGTGGCGGGCAGGTGGGGTGTGAGTGCGGGCTGTGGAGATCTCTGGGGTTCCTGTGTGCTATTAATTCCAAGCTGAGGGGCGGTGGGCCTGCCACAGGGCTTGTGTGGCACAGGAGGGGAGGGACACTGGAGTGAAGGCCGGCGTGGGCTGCAGGGCTGGTTGGGTAGAGGAAGGTGCTGGGAGGCTGAGTCTTCCAGGGATTAACACTGGGCCTGACCAAGTTGAAAGAATCCACATCAAGAGTTATGCCAGCAGCTGAAAATGCCAGAAGGTAAAAGCCCCTCTCGGAGTGTGAGAGTCAGTGCAAGTCTGAGGACAGGCATGAGGTCAGGGGTCGCATTTTCCACCTCTCCCCACCCTTGGCAGCCTTGTCATGTCACACCTCTTCCCTGTAGAGTTGATACTATCTTGGGAAGACTGACGGGGAAGTGGAAACTACTTGAGAAAGTTAAACACATTTTACTTAGAAAATAGGGACTCTTTATAATATTGGCTCCAACTAAAGTTTAAGTTCGATAGGAATAAAAGTTATTATCATTATTATTATCACTAATCAGACTGGGGCTTTAGATAAACATCAAAGTAGCTTAAAAATTATATATTTCTCCACATCCCCTTGAAGTATGAGTTAGTGTTGCAAACTTGTTACACATTTATCCCCACTTTAATTGAAAGCTGGTTCCATGATGTTGGACTTCTCTTTTGCCACCCAAAGCCTAATGTGGTGCCTTACAGGTAATCTCTGCTCCATGAATGTTGTTTTAGCTTTGATATTTGACACAGGGTAACATAGACTACACACATAACAAAACAACCTAGAGCTGCATTATTTTCTTAAGATTTGGCTTCTCAATGAAATGGTCAATTCCACATGAGTTTTGTATAGATACAGTTAAGGATATCCTCCTCATGCACCTGAGAAAGTGAAGGCAAAAGAAATATAACAGCATCTTTAAAGACCGCAAAACTTTTGCTTACATAAACAAAGTAAAAAGGAGACTGGTGTCAATAATCTCAATTCTTCAGGAAAGCTGTTATTTTGGTCAATTTATACACAGTTTCCTGAAAAAAAAATGCACATTTGCCTAACGGGGCAACAGCTGTCTTCTTCCCACCTGTGCCCCATTGAAAATTTCATCGACTTATTATGCCAGTGTGATTTCCCCAGACAACGCATATTCTGATTTTTTTTACTGAAATTCTCAAAAAGTAAAATGGAGAGTGAATGAGGGAGGGGAGAATGAATGTGTTTTCAGGAGAGCTGGATTAAATTATTCTGCTCATCATTTCCTCCCTCATTTACAAAAGCAAAGTGAAATAGAAAATTGAAGCAATTATCTAAATAATCCAGGCTTTCCGTCTCAGGCCCTCATGTGTCTGCAAAAGGGGATAGCTGAACGTTCTTTGTTTAGGATGCTTTAGGCCTCTTTGATTTCTGTAAGCTCTGTCAGAAACACAGATTTGGCTTTTCTTGATACTAAGCATCTGATGGAGAAGTACAGTGTATCATTTGAAATTCTGGCAGAGAGGGGATAAAGAAGTCATGGTTTCAGCACCTCACATGATTCTGGAGCAGTGCTCAGGAATAACTTTTCAGAGCGTCCGTTAAGTTTACGGGGCTTCTGTATTCTAGGTTTGTCCAGAGTTGTGCCTGTGCTGATAGTCTGGAATTCAGGAGCACATTGAGCCATCAGTACTGACTGGTGACCTTAGTAATGACCATCCTAAATACTGTGGTCTATTTATAGCATGCTTTGGAGTTTATAAAATGCTTTATTCGGTCACCCAAATCCTAACTTTCCTGCTGTATATATGTGTCAGTGTCCTCTCCTGCTAACTGTCCAGGAGTGACGTCTTCCACATTTTTGGAAGTGTTTGAAATTAGGGCATATTTTTTCTCTTTTTATCTTCATGCTTTCACATATCCTGTTTCCCCATCATTATGTGTCCTGTGAACTATTCCTGGTCTTTCAAGGCTCATTTCAGGGACTGTCTTTTCCATGATGTTTTCCTGACATTGCCTCCCCCTCCTGCCCACTCTGGAGAAATGTGATACATTTTTTCCTCTCCATTCTCCTCTTATTCAATAACTCCTGTGGCATAAACCTGTCACATTGTATGTAAATGTGGTTCCTTTCCTATACCTCCAATCTAGACTCAATTCTTTCAGGGAAATGATTTCACCCCATTCATCTTTGCATGCCTAGATCTATTAGCAGTGCCTGGCACATATGAGGTTGTGCTATGAAGGATTTTTTTTTTAAGCTAATGAATGAGATGGGATAAATTTTAATATTCTTATTTTCACACTAAGAATTGGAGACTTGTGAATTTAAAAGATTTATTCAGGGTTATAAAGCTGACAGAGGGAGGAGTGGGAGCTTGGGTTTTAGTCATCTGACTCCAAGAGAGTGGTTTTTCCACCTGGGGTGTCTGCCCATTGGAGGGAGTCATGCCTTCACTGGTTCTACCTTTCTGAAATTAAAAGAGCCACATGTTTTCACTGATCTGTGCTAACTGGATACGTATTACAAATGGGAAACAGCACATGCAGAGGTTAAGAACATTGACTCTGGAGCTTAGCTGCCTGTGCTAAATTTTAGCTAGCACCTGCTGCCAGTTGCCTTTTTTGTGCCTTGTACGTAGGATGAAGATAATAGTACTTACCTCCTGTGATGTCAAAAAAGTTAAATCATTAGAACAGCACTCAGCACATTAAGCACTCTACATGTTTGCTATTATTATATATGTTTATTGTTACTAAAAATGGGGAAATAAAGAATTTCTTGGTAAATGTGAAGTTTGGCAGATGAGATATTTCATATCGAGGAGTGAAATAACAAAAATACCCTTAGTGGTGAAAAGATTGAGAATTATCGGATGAGCTCTTTGCCCTTCTGGCTGAACTTTAAAGTTCATCAAGTAAAATAAAATACTTCATGCAGTACACAACAGAAAATGTCTCCTTTCCGGGGAGGATACTGATGGAGAGGTAGAAGCAGATTTTCTCGTTGCTGGGAGCAATTTGGCAAAGAAATAATATAAGCAGACATCATTTCAAGTAAATATTCCCTATATAATAGTCACTGAAAAGCTATTAAACATGCCTCCAGATGAAAATTTACAACAGAATGCACAGATTAGATTCACAGCTTTTTGGTTTGGAAAGGGCCCCTTGTGATTGCACAGAGTATATTTAGAGAACTCTTATTTTGCAGCGCTATGTCTTATTTAAGTGATACTACGCATGCTAAAGATCGTCTTGAAATGCAATAGAAATAAAGCATAAGGGTGATACAATAAAATCCAAATAAACTGCACCAATATGCTAGTTTTGGGACTTGCCAGCACATCGTGGAGTCACACTGGTAAAATAACATGTCTGGATTATGTAATTAAGGCAGGGTCCTTATTAGAGAACGTGGTAGTACCTAAAGGCAATGCTAGCCCTGAATGACACTAAATGGGGTGTCGCTAAGTCCTGTTGTGTGTTCATGGGATCCCTGAGTGAAAAAATAATAATAAAGCAAATATCCCTGGGATCAAGAAGGTAATTGAGAATGCCTATTCCTGACAGTTAAAAAGCAACACAGAAGAGGAGAAACAGCATCTGACTAAAGTCAGAAAATCTGGTTTTTGTCTCAGTTCTGTTTGTTCTCAGAAACATGATTTTAAGAAGTTAGGTGATCTCTGAATTCTAGTCTGTAAATTGGGGGTTATAACACCCGTCTACTTTGCAGGCTTGTGGTGAGAACTGAATGACGCAATGGATGTGAAGGCACTTTTGAAACTTTAAAGTGTTGAAGAAATTCAGGTTGTTCTAAAAGATAATTAAAAAAAAATTTTATTTATTTATTTTTGGCTGCATTCAGTCTTCACTGCTGTGCGTGGGCTTCTCACTATGGTGGCTTCTCTTGTTGCGAGCACGAACTCTAGAGCGCCACTCAGTAGTTGTGGCGCACGGGCTTAGTTGCTCTGCGGCATGTGGGATCTTCCCCCGACCAGGGCTCGAACCCGTGTCCCCTGTATTGGCCCGCGGATTCTTAACCACTGCGCCACCAGGGAAGTCCCTCAAAGATAATTTTTAAAACAAACTCCGAAACCACATTTTTCCCATACACAGAGCCTACATTTATATTTCAAGAAAGATTGAAAATGGGCTGCTTATTTGCATAAAAGGGATAAAGTAAGAAAAAGTAATGGAGCTAGGAACAAAATGGTTAGTGTTTAACAAGTGAGCAAAACAATCATGTTTTGTTTTTCCCTAAAATGTACCCTGGGAGGCTATATAATTGAAAATTTCTGACTTTTAAATGAGCACAGACCATAATTTTTGAAGAGGCCTTGCTTAGCATGAGTCCTTGGGATTGAACTCTTCAGACCTTAAGGGAAAATTGAATGGAGGGCTTAAGCTTCCATTAAGAAGCAATTTTCCTCTGGCTGAGTAACTCAGGATGATACCAGCTGTGATGGGAGAAACCTTGCCAGCCACCCCGGTGGCACTGTGAGAGGATAGCCCAAGCTGCAAGGCTTGCTTTTCAGACACTGTGCCCCTCACTCAATTGGGAACGAGGCCAGCAAACCCACAATCTGTTAGTAGTAATTTTTCATTCCGAAGCAGAAGCTTAAATCTCTAACTCAGAAGGTATGTTTGACAGACTGCTTGCTGTGGGGTGGAGTGGGATAAGAGATTAATGATAGGTCCTAAATATACACTGCAGGTTTTCCTAATTCACAATTTGCCAATGCAGAATGCCTAAATAACCTCATGGGTTTACCCCACTTTCATAAACCTGGAAACTTTTGGGAAAGATAGTGGGGTGAATAAGTTTCCGTATGTAAACTCACACATAAAGTAAATGAAGTGACCAACAGAACTTCGAGATATTGTCAATTACAAACATTTTAAGACTGTCGTCAGATATAACATAGTTTATAACACTTTCAAAGATGACACCAGGAAGCAAAGCACAACTGCTGTTTTGGTGGATACTGTTGATGCCCTGCCCTTCAGTTGAGCATGTGCAGCCTTCTGGTTGCTGTGAGTGTTGGCTGCTAATGACTACAGCATCCCTCTTCATCCAGATCTTCTCAGACCCCTCCAGGAGAGCTAGTGACCAATGACTAGTTGACATCGGGCACAAGAGACTAGGCCTCTTGCCTAAAATGGAATCCATTCTGAGCTGCAGTTTTTGCTCCAGAGGTTCCTAAGGGACCAGGATTAAAGTTAAACTCTAGCTGGGAGATCATATCTTGCTTAGCTTTCCTCCTGTGGCCTCTCCTGCTTTACTCCCTCCCTCCTGAGAGCACTCAATGAAACACTTTCACAACCCCCTTCAAAGTTTCTGCTTCTAGGGAACTAAATGTTTCAAAGACACCTTATATGAGTTCCTTGTTGTTGCTTGCAGGTGGGAAAAAATCCTAGAAAATTCTACCAATATCTTCTAATAGGGAGGCTTCGGGTATTGGAGGTATAAATAAGCTTTGGGAATGATTCTGGAGTTCTTTCTCCTGATAAATTGTCTATTATATTCCAAGACAACAGCGGCTCAGTCAAAACTACGTGTTTTTCTCTAAAATGGTTTTCCAGTAGTGATGTTCTGACTTGAGAAAGAAACCCACTGTAGTATTTATCTATTACTGTAAAACAAACTACCACAAATGCAGTGACATAAAACAATGTACGTTCTATGGGCCGGGAATCAGAGCGTGGTGCAGGTAGGTCTTCTGCCTCAGAGTCTCTCACAAGCATCACTCAAGGTTTTGCCTGAGCCTGGTGTGGCATCTGAGGCTCAACTTGGGAAGGATCCATTTCCAAGCGCATGTGGGCGTTGGTGGTATTTAGTTCCTTGTGGGCTGTCAGGTTGAGCGCCTCAGCTCCTTGCTAACTAGTGGCTGGAGGCTACCCTCAGTTCCTTTGCCACATGAGTCTCTACAGATGGCAGTGCACTTCATCAAAGGCAGCGAGGGAGAGCCTGAATAGGGAAGGTCTGCTAACAAGAGAAAAGTTGCAATCTAATGTAACAATCACACATGTGATATTCCTTCCCTTTTGCTTTAGTCCATGAGACGCAAGTCATGGATCTCACCACAGTCAAGGGGAGGGGATTCATTGGGGCAAAAATACCAGGCAGTGGCGGCTGCTGAGGACCCTGCTAGACTCTGTTTGCTGCCACATCCACTGACTTAGATCACGGAGCCCTGGAAATGAGGATGAGTCATTTGAAGGATAGGGGAATATCAACTTAGAGTCACTTAACAATTTTAGATCATTAGTAGCAAAAGTAGTAATTAAGGCGAAAACATGTAGTTTTATCACATAGAAAGAAATCTAACAGTGCTTTTTTCCCCCCTGATATAAGTTCTTGCCTGTATGGCCACTGGAGGGAACCAAGCATACCCCATGGTGGGAAAAGATTTTCTCCAAACCTAGTTGGTTTGGCTTCCATGCAGTGGATTTCAACAAATGTAGAGAAAATGCTTTAGGGAAAAGATACTTTGGCTGCAACTTCCTGTATTGTTACTTCCTTCCCACACTCTTTAAACCAGCGCGTGACTGAAGTGACACCAACCTCTTTCATCACCCTCCTGCTTACTTTTCAGGAGCATACTTTTCTAGATGTCTGGGAAAAAAATCAAGAAAGATGAGTGCCAGTAGAAGGTCTCGTGCTGTCAATTAATCCGTTATCCTAAGCCCACCACCCTCATACCCTGGTAACCAATGGGATTAACACATTCTACAACAATAGTGTGAAAATTTCATCAGATGGCATATATTTGAAGACTTATCCAGGGAAACAAAATCAAATTTTAGCTACTGTATATTTGGGGCTGTTATTAAGGAAAACATCATGTCTGAAATGAACATGAATATTATTTTTAACAATGAGCCACAAGGATTTTTATTAAGGAACTAAAAAAGTAAATTTAATAAAAATAATAATGTTATTAAAGCATTTCAAGTGGTAAAGAACAAAATCATCACTGCAAAATATGGATCATTAGGACATAGTGGAGAAAATTACCTAGAACACCAATGAAAAAGATACATGATTTTTATAAAAGTTATAATAAAAAAAGATTAGAGAGACAAATAGGATAATGATGAGTCAACATACCTATAATTTGTGCTCCTAGGGAAGAGAATAGAATAGACCAGAAGAAATGAAGGAACAGAACAGAGTAGAAGTTAAATATAAAACACTGAGTCGAAGGTAGATCTTAATCTGCTTATCTGCAGGGCTCTCCATGTGTAGTCACAATTAATGAAAAACAACTAACACAATCTCTTCAGATAAGCTTATTGTATTTTAAAAATAAAAAGGACCGTACAGGCCTGTAGAGGGGCAGAAACACATTACTTAAAGGGGGAAATAATCATAAATAAACTTATTATCTGTCATGAAAGATGTTAGAAGTGAGTAGAACAATGTTTTGAAGGAAAATAGAAATTTCTACAACAGAGTTTTTCTTCAATGTAAAAGCAATGAAAAGTTACCGCCTTTGCACCTTTCAAGGATGGGAAAAAACAAGCAAAAAAACCTTTTGTAGACGCTCTAATAAATAAGGGACAAATCAAAATAATAAATTTATAAGTAGGAGAGTTGATATATAAAAGGACTAAGTAGTCATTAGCATTGAATCCATTTCAGCTAAAAATTACATCTAAAATGTGTGGCCTTACTGATGTGTACAAAGATAAGTGTCCTAGTAGGGTCACATGCTACTATTTTAAATCATAACCTATTTAGCATTATGTATTTCTTTTACATAAGAAAGAGGGTAGAGGTTGATCTTTGGAGACAGGAGTTTTTTACTAGGATAGCTGTGCCTGGGTGCATGTTTCTTACAGTCAATACTAGAATTCAGTGACCTTTTTCAATTTGAAGCCTCAAAAATTTCTTAAACACAGGGAAATAAAATTTTGTCTGTTGTTTAATTATTATTTTTCCATTTATATGTTAGGTCTTCTGGATTGATCATCAGTATTAGTTTCCAAGGGCTACTGATACAAATTACCACAAACTGTGCAGCTTAAAACAATAGAAATTTACTCTCTAACAGTTCTGGAGACTGGAAGTCCAAAATCAAGGTGTCAGCAAGGACCTGCTCCCTCTTGAGTCTCTAGAGAAGAATCTTTCCTTGCTTCTTCCAGCTTCTCGTTGTTGCCAGCATCCTTGACAGTTTTTGGCTTGTGGCAGCATCACTCCAATTTGTTTCCTTATTCACATGGCCTTCTTCCTTGTGTCTCCTTCGTGTCTTCAAATCTCTCACTCCCCACAAGGACACCAGTCATCGGATTTACAGCCCACTCTAATCTGGTATGATGTCATCTTGCCTCGATTACATCTATAAAGACTTTATTTCTAAATAAGGTCATACTCACAGGTGTGCGGTTAGGACTTTAACATATCTTCCTGGGGGACACAATTCAACCACACATCATCCAAGTCTCTAACCACATGATATCCATTTCTGTGAGACTTTTAAAATATTTTATATTCAAGGACACCTATTTCAACAGCTAACATCACCTCTAATTAATCTATTACATTTTAACATTAAAAAGTTTTTAATTGATAAAAATACTTTTATTTTGCACTGTAATTGAATCTCTTTAAGGGTTTTTAATGCTCTTTTGCTCGAAACTGCCTGTTCTAGGTGTTCTGCTTGACATACCTCTCTCTGGATGGCTGATGCTCCATAGATGTGTCTTTCTTTTCCCTCATCTGTTCAGGTCTCGTCTTTTGGGTATGGGGTTGCTTGACTGTGTTATATAGAATCTAACTTACATAGAGGTGAGAATTGCAGCAGTCTCATTCCCTGATGGCCAATGATGTAATAGGTGATGATTGTCAGTCTCCCATTTGGGTCCCAAAGGCAAGACTTCTGTACTGCTCTTGTCTCTTCAATTGCAATATCTAGGGCAGGGGTCTTCAACTTGTGTGCATTTGGGAATTACCTTAGGAGTAATTCCCAATTAGGCATTTGTAGCCTAGTCCCCACCCCTGGTTTATTTGGTCTGGATTTCTAGTTTTCGGGCTAGATGCAAAATGTTTTATACTTTCATATAGTTCATAAAGTCCCTGAGCATCTTGTTGAAATGCAAATTCTGGTTTGGGAAGTCTGGAGTAAGACCTGATTCACCATTTCTCACAAATTCCCAGATGCTGCTGCTGCCCCAAGTTGTAAGACCACTTGACAAACCTCAGAGATACTTATGGTTCTATCCCACTACCAGAGATTCTGATTTAGTTGGTGGGGAATGTGGCCTGGGCACAGGGAGTTTTAAAAGCTCCCCAGGTGTTTCCGATTTGGAGAACCACCAGGCTAGACCTTTACCAGCATCATGGCCAAGGTCAGCTCAGGTGCTTTGTTTAGTTTCCCTGCAGTTCTTCAAGAACTTCCCTTCCTCTCAGGGATCCTTGGCTGACAGAGGACTGACATCCCTCCTGGTTGCCAGGTGTTGTATTCCATGTCCCTGGGCTTTTTGCCGCCATCCTTGGCTCATGTCCATCCCAAGGGGAAGAGGTTGTAGGTCTGTTCTCTTCATCCAGACCTCAGAAGAGCCCAAGCTCTGATTTGTGATCTCCAGGCCTGCTTGGCAGCTCTGCTGAAAGTTGGATTGGAACCAGGAAGGCACGGCAGTAGGATATGTTTAAGTGATTGTCTTCTCCAAATCCAGATTTTAATTTTAAAGAGTTCTTTCTTACTCCCTGATTTGTTTTTGCTTTTATAATGTAGTGTTTTGTTTTAGAGAAGTGATATATTCTTAAATGTTATTGAGGACTCTGACTCAAATGGCTTTCTTTGTCATTTTCTTATTTTTCTTACTTTTTCCAAAGGCTATTTTCATTTTTTCCTTGTTTGTTTTAAAATTTTGGTGTTTCTCTTGCATGCTGCAGCCTTTCCTCAAATGTCTCATTTGCTCACATTTAGAATTGGTTGAAATTCAGTCTGACTGCACGATCTGTGGTGCTAGTTAAGGTTTATTGCTGCCAGGCTTTCTTTAGGGTAAGGGACGGAAATTGGTTATTAGGTTAAGGTACACCTATTTGATGGAATAAGGAAGTATTTCTCCTGTGGCACTCACACCCAGCCTTAGCTGCCTTAGTTCTTTCTGGATTGTTGTTTGGTGTCGAGTATAAAGCTCAGGCCACTAGAGGCAGGCAAAGAAGGGGGACCAATTACTTCACAAATCTTTGTATATAGATAGACCCTCATCTACCAACCATTTTTAGTTCTTTTTACTATTCCTTCCTCTTGTCATACTGTTCCTTGTACTTGCTGGGCGGATCAGCTTCTTTCTTTATATTGATGCTTATACCACATAAGTTCCAGACCGTGGCTTCCTTTGATATGCCTCATCTGCCAGTATTCTTCCACTTATATCCCATTGTTTATTGCTGGCTATTCTCTAATTTGTTGTAGGTTTATGCCTTTTAAACATCCCCTTACTAACTTAAAAGAATCTGAAGAGGGTAAGGAAGATCTGCCCTCTTGCATCAGAAATGGCACAGCATCATTTTAGCGGATGCACAATATGCTATGTTGCTGATGCACTGTATTTTATTTGTTTAATGAATGTTCTGTAGCTGGGGTTGAATTTTCCCAAAATCTGTATTACTATAAACAATTATACAGTGAACAGCCTTAGAATAAAACCGTTGCAAACACTTTGTAGGTAAAAGTACAAACACTTTGTAGATAAGAGCCTACAAATATAATTGTAGTTTAATTTACGTACATTAAAATAATGTTCTGCTATGCCTGCATCTTCTCAGTAGAGGTTACTTCAATTTACAGTGCCCATTCTCCAGCACGCTCTTCAACACTGGGTACAATAATTATTTCTTTAATCTTTTTTGTTGTATACATTGAAGATTTTATCTCATTTTCATATTATCTCTTTGAAGAGACTAACTACCATACATAAATAGCATTCCCCTGTGCAAACCAGTTACTCAATGTAATTTTATCTTATATCATTTTTGTAACACTTAACTAATCTGGATTTATTAGTCCCCTCTATTCCTTTTTAAATTCCATGAGACCAGGGCATTGTCTTTGCTGCTGTACTTCCTGAATTTAGGAAACTCTCCCTGTATCTTCACATAGTTTTCCCACTGTATATTTGTATGTTTGTGTCCTAATCTCTTCTTATAAAGACACTAGTTGTATTGGATTAGGTCCCACTCTGATAACCTCATTTTCATTTAATTACTTCTCTGAAGACCCTATCTCCTAAATTACTGTGCACTATAAGTATTTTCTTAATAAAAATCTGGTGGAAAGTGTATTCTGAAAGCATTTTTAGTAGATACTTCAATCTATTATAAATGACTCAATTTTAAAGTATTTTTGCTCTAATTTTTTGCTCTAAATTTTGCTCTAATTTTCATATCAAAACTACAACCTGGACCATATATATATATGTGTATATATATATATGTGTGTGTATATATATATATGTGTATATATATATATATGTGTATATATATATATGTGTATATATATATATGTGTGTGTGTATATATATATATACACATATATATATATAGTGAAAAATATAACCAAAGCACCAGAAGGCTTATAAAGTAAGGGACCCTCCTTTTATATCTATGAAAGCATAGGGACCTTCTGGTAATTATTGCATGCATCCCAGATTTTATTCTCATCGCACTGATTTCATTGCAAGAATATTTGTGCTTGACTAACTTTTGTCTTTATTTTAAGCTCTTTAACCCCATACTGATCCTAGGACTTCTTTTCCTGTGATTTTAATGGTAGAAAGTAGAACTACCAATTCCATACAGATGTTGGGGAACCAGCCTTGCAGACAGCTGGAAGAAACAGGTGTACAGAAATCCAGAGACTATTAACATATCTAACTGAATAAGTGTTGGTAGTTACAAGAGTAATTAAGAATAAAAGAAAGCCTTGTGAAGCTCCTAACAAAAACATTGCTGGAAATCACTGCCAACTTAAAACTCATTTTGTGAAGCTTTCTGAAAAAATGGGAGCATTTTGTATTGAATATTACCTTTTGTCTTGTAATTTACATAGGTATCTTTAATGAACAGCTCATTTATAGTTCCACTGAGTCTTTCCTGTGTGTGTTGCAGACATCTTTGAAACAGCAGTATCAGCAATTTAGAGTCGGCAGGCTTCCTCTTGAATATTTATAGAAAGATTTTTAAAGTATACTTACCAATTTTCTTTAAGTTGTCTTTTTAAAATTGCTGTGTTTTCTCCTATACTAGAAACACTTCTTTTAGAATAAGAAAATGGGACGTTTTCCACCATGGCTTTTTTTTGTTGTTAGGATTTTCAGATTGAAACCTGTGAATGGTTCCATATAACATTTTATGACTATTTTTATAATTATCACAGAAGCACATGAATATTGTAAAAAAAAAAGCACAAAGGAAATCACTGAGATAGGAAATAAAGCACTCATGCTATAGCCACATGGAGAGCATGAGTTACATATATAAATTGTGTAATCTCTTACGAGGTATATTAGTTTGCTAGGACTTCCATAATATATCACCGTGGGCTGGGTGGCTTAAAGAACAACAATTCATTTTCTCACAGTGCTGGAGGCTAGAAGTCTGAGATCAAGATGTTGGCAGTGTTGTTTTTTCTAAGACTTCACTCTTTAGCTTGTAGATAGCTGTCTTTCCCTGTGTCATTACAAGGTTTTTTTTTTCTGTATACATGCGTGTCTCTGTGCTAATTTCCTCTTCTTATGAAGACCCCGTCATACTGGATTCAGCCCCACCGTAATAACCTCATTACAGTTTAATTACCTCTCTAAAGACTCTATCTCCAGCTATAGTCACATTCTTTGGTATTAGGGGTTAGGACTTGAACATATGAACTCTGGGGAGACAATTCAGCCCATGACCAGGCTTTTAAAAAATGTGTGTTTTATATGTGTGGGTTTAATAGCTTTACTGAGGTATAATTGACATACAGTGACTGAAAGTAAGAAATATGTATAATGTTATAAGATTTGACATATGTATATAGTCATGAAACTTTTGCCACAGTAATCAAGATAATAAACTTCTTCCTCATCCCCAAAATTTCCTTGTGTCCTATAATCTCTCTCTCCCTCTCTTTCCTGCTCTGCTCCCATTCCCAGACAAGCACCCATCTATTATTTATAAGTTTGCATTTCCTAGTATTTTATAAAATGGAATAACATATTATATACTTTTTGGCTTTGTTCACTTACCATGATTATTTTGAGATTTATTCATGTTGTACTATGTATTACAGCAACTAGAATAGTACCTTGCATGTGACAGGTACTCTAATTATTAATTAAATGAATAAATAAAAGTATAAATGAGCATTTTAGAAGATTAAGGAGATGGGATATTATATGCGATTGAATGATAGTCATAATTTTGTTGTTCTCTCTGAAACATTTTATAGAGGTAAGGAAATGAACCAGGTTTGTATTGATAGTTTAGAAAATATCTCTGGTGCCATTTGAAGGATGAATTTGTGACAGGGAAAGCCTAAACGTTTGGAGCAGTTATTAAAAATTCTAGTATACTGGTTCCTATATGTTGGGTTTGCACAGAGTCATCCATGTTAAAATATCCAGTAAGCAACTGAAAAAGTGAACCAGTAAGAATTATTTTGGGGGGGGAGGGCTAGGAGGGTGAGTGGGAAAATTAGGATAAAGGAAATAATTTCCTAAATCTATTTGTGAAGTCACCAAAACAACCTTATAAATGCATCATGATACAGAGGAAAGAAAATAGGTATCAGAAATAAAGAACTGTGGTCCCATATATTAACTCTCTCCTAACCCTTACGACTTTAAGCAAGTAACAGCTTGCCTTTGTGCCTATTTCTTCATGTTTTTAGAATTTTTATTGCTTGCATTTTCAGATTTTACAGTGATCGACCTAGGTGTGGATCTTTATTTCCTTTGCTAGGATTTTATGTTGAAGACTGGCATTGAGGAATTCCTATTCATTACTTATTTGGTAATTTTTTATTTCCTGTGTTCTCTGTAATATGTTTTTGGGAAACCTATTACTTGGGTAGAGGTACTGAAATTTTTGGTTTGGTACGTCTTTATATTTTCTTTTTTATTTTTCATTTCTTTCCACTCTTGGTGAGGTTTTTAAAATTTTATTTTACAACTTGACTATTGAAAAATTTATTTTGTTAATCTTGTTTTGTGATTTCCCAAGAGCTCTTTCTGGTTTCTTTTATTGTTATTTTTTCACAGTGGCTTGTTTATGATTTATGGATATCATATTTTCTGAACTATTTCTTAGAATACTATTATAATATTTTAAACTTCTTTTTTCTTCCTTGATATATCTCTGTTTACTCTGGGGTCATCTCCTCCTTTTTTGTTTGTTTTGGTCCTCCTTTTTTATGCCATAATTTTTTTTCCTTCAAAAGTCTGTTGGTACTCAGTTGTCTATTTACTTTTCACAACAAAGTTCTCCCTAAACACTTCATTTAATTTCTTTCAAATGAAGTCTGAGTCCATCTCCTTTTCTTGACTGGGGGTAAATGACTGCCTACAGGCTGTTATCTACGATTATCTATGTTATCCTGGTGAGCAGGGATTAAAAGTGACAGTTCCGTATGTGGAGTGTCAGTTAATCTTCTTTTCAGTTCCATTTCTAACTCCTGCTCTACATTGTATTGAGAATTTCAAGATCATCTTTCTAGGGATTTGTTGGCTGAAAAAATGGCTTCTTTGCTGCATTTTCTTCACGTTTTTTGATGTTGCAGCCCTCTTCCCTCTTCATTAGTCACTGGTGACCTCAGTCTTATAAGTGCAAGGGAAGGGGATTCTGCCAACAACCTGAGTAAGCTTAGAACGGTTCTATCCAGCCCTCTGACAGGAGCTCAGGTGGCTAACACTTTGACCTGTGAGATGTGAAGCAGAGGAGTTTTGACTTACAGAACTGTGAGATAATAAATGGGTATTGTTTTGAGTTGCTTAAGTTTGTGGTAATTTGTTATTCAACTATAGAAAAACAATTAGAGAAAGTTGGAGGAGGATGGGACAGCAGTCGTGGAGGGCAAGTTATTTGTGCATCTCCTCTGCACTTGTTCACTTACTAAGCAAAAGTGATATGCCTTCAAAATTCCTTAGTAATTAAAAAGGAATAGATGAGGTTTTTTTAATTATATTCTCAACACCCATTATACCTCACTCTTATGGTCAATGATTAAGTAAAAATGCATTAGATCTATGAGCAATGGTATGGTAGATTTTATTTTTGTCCAAGGTGTTTATTGCCTGCCCCTCTGAGAAGGTTATCTTTCTTTACTCCATTGATACAAGACAAGCCTTTGTAATTGTTTTGGACAATGAACTATGAACAGAAGTGGCATATACTTCTTTTCATCAGAAACTTTAAGAGCCATTCTGTGGTTCTGCCAATCTTTATTTTCCTTTTGCCACAGACCTGGATGTGTGGCTTGGGCTTCCTCTTCAGCCTGGGTCCTGGAGTGGAGGTGCTGTGAAGCAGAACTAAAGGTAACCTGGGATAGCCATGAAAGATGAACAAGAAATCAGTGTTCATTGTTGTAAGCCAATGAGAATTTTGCATCACTTTTTATCAATACCATAGCATGACTTGCCTTAATTAAGTCAATGCTTAGAACACCAAGTGGAGACCTGCTATAATAAAAACTGAAAATATGTGGCATTGGCTTTAAGGTGAGCAGTGGTTGGTGAAGAATCTATTATTGGAAGCTAGAAAGGTGGAGCACAAGTTACACAGTGGTGAGATATTTGATATAAAGTTTGCTACAATAACGTGGAAGGCAGCTAAAATACCAGATGACCCCATGGCTTTTGGTAGAGATGAAAGAAGCAGCATATCAGTAGTGCTTCCTGGTTATTATGGCTGAGTTTAACAGACTGTTAACGGTGATTTTCAAACTGGGTTGTAAAATAGAATCAACTATGAATAAAAAAGGCTGATTAAGACTCAATCTTTTGATGAGACCTAAGCATGGATATGACTTTCTTAGCCTTTGTTTTAGTTTATATCTATATCTTTTTTTTTTCTGGTGAGAACAATTAAGATCTATTCTCTCAGCAAATTTCAAGTATATTATACATTATTATTATAGTCACCATGCTGTACATTAGATCTCTAGAACTTATTCATCCTGGATATCTGGTACTTTGTACACTTTGACCAATATCTCCCTATTTCCTCCACCTCTTAGCCACTGGTAACCACTTTTCTACTCTCTGCTTCTAATAGTTCAGCTTATTTTTTAGATTCCATGCATAAGTGAGATTAAGTAGTATTTGTCTTTCTACATCTGGCTTGTTTCTATGTTTGGCTTTCCATGTCACTTAGCATAATATCCTCCAGGTTCCTCTTTGTTGTTTGCAAATGACAAGATTTCCTTCTTATTTAAGGCTCAGTGTTATTCCATTTTAGGTCATTACCACATTTTTTTTATTTATTCACATCTTTGCCAACACTTGTTATTTCTTGTCTTCTTGATAATCGTCTGATTTGCATTTCCTGATGATTAGTGATGTTGGGCATTTTTTCATATACCTGTTGGCCATCCGTATATCTTTTTTGCAGAAATGTTTATTCAGTTCCTTTGCTTATTTTAAAATTGAGTTGTTTGTTTTCTTTCAAGTTGTTTGAATTCCTTATATATTTTGTTTTTTAACCACTTATTGGCTATATGGATTATAGTATTTTCTCCTAATCTATAGGTTGTCTCTTCACTTGTTCATTGTTTCCTTTGTTGTGAAGAAGCTTTTTAGTTTGATGCAACCCCATTTTTCCATTTTTGTTTTTGTTGCCTATGTTTTTGGTGTCATATTCAGAAACTCATTGCCCAGACCATTGTCAAGAGGATTTCCCCCTGTGTTTTCTTCTAGTAGTTTTACAGTTTCAGGTCTTATGTTTAAATCTTTAATCCATTTTGAGTTGATTTTTATATATGGTGTCAAATAAGGGTCCAATTTCACTTTTCTGCTGAGCAGTAAGAGGCTTTTTCATTTTAAAAAGTCAATTTTCCATTTTTTATAACAGCTGATTAAATTGACCTTAGGCATATCTCCTAGTAAAGAATATTTAATGGGTGAAATAATCTCTGGGGTATCTAGAACATATGTTGGAAAAGATAAAATACTATTTCAATAGGTCAGGAAGATGAAAAAATTAAGAGAATGAAGCAGCAGCTAGGAAGTGGAGTGCCTGATTTTTATTACTATATAGTATTTTTCACATATTTCTGTGTGAAAGAAATTACTGACCAGCTGCAGTTAGCACCTAGGATGGTACTTACCTGAAATTATGGTTCTATTTCTAATGCTTAAAGAGAATAATCTCAAAGGTCTGCATAAGCTGTTATAAAACACGAAGAAATTTCACCTTTTCAAAAGATAAAAAGAAGTTAAAAACTTTAGTTTTCTCTCATATGAGAAGGTTGCCTTCATATCAGTGCAGTGAACTTGGATTTTGCATAAGATAAGGTAAATTGACTTCCATGCATATAGTAGCACTTAGAACAGGCACACAGTTGATGAATTCTTTGAGGAACCTCGAAACATACTACATAGCAGATATACACATTCAGATTTAGCCAAACTGTGGGGTGTGAGGGCACAGTCCACAGACTTCTCTTACTTCTGACACCAACTGCAAGTTTGGAGGGTCCCCCAAACCACCCTTAGGTTACATAACTTTCTAGGAGAGCTCACAGAATTCACTGAAGTCTGTTAACATTCATGGTTAAGGTTTATTGCAGGAAAGGATACACATGAAACTCAGCCAAAGGAAAATGGTACCTGTGTGAGCTGATGGACGTGTTCACTAACCTTATTGTAGTAATTGTTTTGCAATATATATGTATATCAAATTATCAAGGTGTATCTTTTAAATTTACATAGTGTTATCTGTCAATTTTATCTTGATAAAGCTGAAAGGAAAATTAGCTAAAGAGCAGAGTCACTAGGATTCCAAATGAAGCTTCTGTTGTTCTCTCCATGGAGTTAGGAAGTGTTAGCCCCTTGGCCTTGATGTGTGACAATACACAGAAAGTATTGCAACCAGGGAATCTCACTTGAGCTTCATTCCAGAGTTTTTATTTGGGAGTTATGTGGGTATGATTGATTGCTCACATAATTGAATGTCTCCAGGTCGACTGAAACTGAATGACCCAAAGCCCCCATCTTAAATCTCATAGTTGGTCTTTCTGGCATAGCCAGCCCCCATTCTATTGGGTATGGCTGGTCACACCCAAAAGTCCAGTGTGGCCAGCTTCCACCTCAACAAAAATACTCCTATCAGATATGACATAAATTACCTCCCAGAAGCCAAGAGAAAAAGCCAGATCTCTCTTTGGGCAAAGCCCAATTCTTTACTACGCACTTGACCATAAGAACATATACTGTTAAACTTGAGGGAGGCAGAAAATAACTTGTGCTTTGTAAGTGGCTGAGAGAAGGCAAGGAGAAAGGGATGTTGAAGATGAGCTTGCTTGGGCCAAGTTCCGTGACTTGAAATCGGTAAACGGGAGACTGTGCGTTATGGCTGGCAAGCAACAGGAAGACATCTTGGGATATTTGCCTCACAGTGTTCCTTGCTTATACTGAACCTCGCCACCCTCCTCCTCCCCAAACAACAGTCCCCCCAACCAGATACCTCTGTCCTCATTTTTCCCTTTTATGGCCCAAATGGGCTCTTTTAGATCTGGAACCTGGCATCCAGTATATCTTCTATCCTGAGCTCTTTTTCTCACTCACATTTATGCATGTGCTTTCTAGTTCATTTACAGATAAAATTTTGCAGAGAATAGATCAAGGACATACTTATGATATTGTATTAACATTTATTTATATGCAAACTTTGAGAATATTTGTTTAACCAGCTCTCATTTTGTCTTCTTTGGAGTAATAACAGAATAGGAGCCAGAATAGTAAAAAATGGTTGTATTCCTAGGGACTGTTTCAGGTCTGCCTCAGCCTATTACTAAAGATTCATAGCCATGGGTATATGACCCTGAAATATTTTGTAATCTTGTTCTTTACCCTGGGACTACACTCTTGTGCTCCCTTCAGATTTTAGTGGCAGCCAAAGGCATAAATAAGATTCCAGTATGTTATAACTCTACCTTGGTCTCATTTATTGTTTGCATTAGTGGAATCATAAAAATAGCTTTAAATAGATTTATTAAACCTACTCAGCACTCTAAAAATTACCTTAATTTGCACTATTTAAAAACCCTGTAGCTACTCATCAGAGATCACGAAAGTTGAGAGGTAACAAATGTGTTTGATTTTGCCTAATTTGCTATCATAGCAATAAGGAATGTTGACAAAACGGAAATTCCCAGTATACCCAAAATAAATCCCTTTGGAATGTTTTCAGTTCATTGCATATTCATTGAATAACTTTGTCCTAGAAAAGAATAATATCCATTTATCACAAGACTGCATTAGTACATCTATTAGTCCAAGTAGTATTTAGCTTGAGTTTTATCTTGCCTAGATGTCTATATCTAGGATATTCAGAAGGCTTCCATCACATAGAAGTTTGCAAGGTTGTCATAGCAATGTAAATTAAAACAGCTTGACTATATTGTTATATAACCACTACACTAACAAAAATTAATGATCATGATAAAATTTAACGTTGATAGGATTTTAGGCAGTGTATTTACCCCTGGTAGCACTGTTAGAGGATTTAGTATTTCTACAAAGCAGTTAAATATTATCCAAAAAGAGTTAAAAATTGTCATATCCTTTGACCAAGAATTTACCAAAAAGGGAAAAGAAATTCAATTTTAAGTCATTCACTGAATTGCAGGATTTTTTTTCATGTTGAAAAATTAGAAATAACCCAAATCCCACTTAAATTAGAAATAACCCAAATCCCACTTAAACTTTAATAGTTAATTAAATTATAACACGTAAACATTATGGGAACATCAGCATTTGAAGGTACTTGAGGGTAGCATGCATTTCTTCCCAAATCTGACTGGGTATCATAATCACCAAGGGAACTTTTTACTTCTTTGTCTAATACACCTTCTCCAGAGATGGTGCATTTATCTGGAATTCATAGCATAGTGGTGGCAAATGGGATGAGGAATATGAATGGGACCATTGGCAATATTTGCCCTATGGTTTTTGTGGGAAATTGAACAGAAATGATAATCATTTGTTTTATAAAGTTGCTCTCCACACATGAGTACACAATTATTTTCACAGGAATGCCTGCTGTACTACATCAGAATGAGGAGAATCCTTCCATTAAGCTTCAGGGCACGGTGATGAGAGGGCAGTGGGCTCCTCTACAGAGGCAGAATTGGATATCCTGCCTGTCCACTCTACCAACCTGTTTCCCCACCCCAAACTTGTTGAGTTAATAGAATTCAGCCTAGAAAATGTGAACATTAAACACTTTCTAGGGTTGAAATAATGAAGAGCTATTAGAGAGCTCATATTTAACTGCTTTCCAAAACTGAGACCATAGAACTAGACTATTTTATTTCAGATGCTCTGTGAGAAGCCGTAACTATAAGACATAGTTATATGTAGCTCTATATGTAGAGCTACAGGCCCTTCCTTCCACCCCCTTCTTAATGTCTGTGGCTAATGGTGGTGCTATTGTTGATGATATGGCTTTCCTAGTACTATCTGACAGACTAGTTGGTCTTTGGTCAGTGGATTCCCAGTTGGAAGAGTCTGTCTGACCCTTATTTCATGTACCCAGATATCTGTACAAGACAGAGAACTAGAAATCATCCAGGTCATAGGTGAAGAGCTCTTGGATCATCCCTAGGCACTGGGTAGATATTGGATTAAATTGACTCTTTCTCCCTTTATGGTATGATTCTTCACCAGGCTTTTTTTTTTTCCTTTCTGGCTGCGCCATGTGGCTTGTGGGACATGGGGTCTTAGTTCCCCTGCCAGGGATCTAACCTGGACCCCCTGCAGTGGAAGCGTGGAGTCCTAACCGCTGGACTGCTAGGGAATTCCCTCATCAGGCTTCTTTAATTGCATTTGAATCACCGGCCACTGGAGGGCACTGTTAGAATAGCTATGGGAAAAGGTAGCTCTGGGACAAAACACTAGCCATCACTGGCCACTGGGCAAGGGTTAGGGTCGGTGAGGGGGTGGGGTAGTGGGGCAATACTGAAGGCTATTGGCATTGAAACCTTTGAGCGTATTTTTTCCCATGTTGAATGAAGTTTGCAGATTCCCTACAATCCACTGAATCCCAGTGGAGGTGAGGTTGAGCTATGTTGGCTTCTGAGATGCCGTCGTGTGTGTATCACAACATCAGTTCACAGAGGAGTCCTTGAAGTTCTCAACTGTTTGAGAATAACAGTTCCAATTTATCTTTCAGGTGATGCTGGAGGCTGGTGTGGTGTGTGAATAGAATTCTGAACTAGGCTGGGATCTCAGGAGCTGAATCACAGGATGGGATCAGGCTGACAAGTAGGATTTGCGTGAGAGCCAGGTAGGGTGCCCTCCTTACAGTGCAAAAATTGTACCCATGGGTGGGAGAAGTACAAGAACTTGAATCAAAGTGAAGGGTCTGCAATAATGATCCAGTGAAAAGGTAGCAGACTGAAGAGAATCCTTGGAGCTAGAGTTTGAAGAAGAGAGCTGTTGTACTGCAATGACTTACAATTAAAACAAGCTTATATTCTTGGTGAAGGCAAATGCAATAGTTCTTTTAAGCTAGAAAGGAAGAAAATTACATGTCTATTTTCAAGCTTCAATCATTTTCTGTTTTGCTGAGAGTGGAGACTTGAATACACGTTTGGTGCAAGTTATATCTTTGTGTTGGAGGAACCAAAGTAAATTTTTTTTATGCAAAAGTAAAAAGACATACTCCAAACTTGAAGATTTTGTGAGGCACTGTAATTTGAAGGAAGTAAACTACTCTGTGACATTACTAGAGATGGTCTATATGATAGACAGGGTTGCATAGCTGTAGCTCTGTCCTTGAGAGAATTAAGTCTATTTTAAATATGGACCTAGAATGAACTATGCCTAAAACTTGCTGCTTCATCATATGAACAGAGATCCTGCAGGAAGGATGTATAGGCGGCCTAATCTTTACCTTGAATTATGGAAAAGAATTAGACTCGGTTTGGATAAGCTCAGACTAGACTGGCCTGTTAATATCTCAAACACTGTATGAGTTCAACCTTTATCGATGATGGGTTGTTGGGTTCTAGTGTAGCTAAGTATCACAGGGGTGGATCTCACGCATGTGGGTAAGAAGACCTTGGGGGTTAACTTTTCCTTTGAAAGTAATTCATTTGTGTTACCAATCATCCTTGGAAGAGACTGATCTGGGGATAGGAAACAAGAAGCAGGGTAAGGGTGGGAGAGATTGAAGGCAATCTGGCCTCTCTGTATCATAGAGACTGTCTGGGATGGTCTGGGACCATGTGGTACTGTCCAAACCCAAGGATGGATCTAGACTTATGAGTTCTAATAATAGATATACCTACCAGTGGTTATAAGTTACTGTTTGGGTTCTACTTCTCTTTCATTTCCCTCATTTCAGTAAAATCCATTAAAATTGCAGCCTATTTTAGCAATGCTGTTCATGCATGGGGCAAAGTAGTATAATGGAGAGTAGTATACACTGAAAGGAGACAGTAATCTCAGCCCTTCAGGCAGCGATCTACAGCAGGACATGGGGTTGAGGCAGCAGGTGAAAACAGGACATATCTGTGGAGCATCTAATTGCCCTTTGGGAATTCTTGGTCATATTTGTGCAACCTGCTGACTTCCAGCAGTTAAGTAGGATGAAGGCTTTAAATCATTAAACTGAAATAATTAAACCCATCAACGGCTTCACACTGGAGTTAAAATAAAATTCAAATCCTAATCAAAGCCTAGCAGGCCCTCTCCATCTTCATCTCAGGTTACTCCTTTTTGTTATGTTTTAGCCATCCTGGCTTCTCTCCATTTCTTGGTGAAGCCAGTCTCTCTCTAGCTTTGGGGACTTGGCTATGCTGTCAGCTGAGGCTCTTTCACTAGCACTGTTTTCTTTCTCTCATGCTTCAGATCTCAGCTTAATTGGTAACTCCTTAAAATGGTCCTCCCTGACAACAGTATTTGAGTGTATTATCTCTTCTGTTTCCCTGCTTTTTTCTGTCATGGCATCTTGTTCTTTTAATTCACAGCACTTAACAGTTGTAAGTATATACTTGTTTATTAATTATCTGTATACCCCATCAGGCTACAAAATCCATGAAGGAAGGGGCTCAGACTATTTAAATGAGAACTGCATGATGAGGTCCTAACTGTAGCTCTTTGATCAGAGTAAGCCCTTGGTACAACATTTTGCCTATGTGAATAGTGTGCTTGATAAAAATGTGACTTCATTTTGGTTGTCAAGATGGCATGGTCAAAGGACAATTAGGTTACATAAAGCTTATTTCTAAAAATTTTTTTATCAGTCTTCTATTCCCATTATATTTTCTCTGTGTGTAATGATGCCATACCTTTAAGAGAGACTTGCTTACCCACTTGCCACAGGCCTAATGGCATATAAAGATAAGTCCCATCTTTTCGGCACTTTTAGAGCAGTTGCGTGGGATTCTGCTTACATTACTTCATTTCTGTTTTGGCTCTACTTTTGTTTCTTTCTGCTTTTAGTCTTGGACTTCACCAACCAACTTTGAAGCCATCTGTGACCTCAGCTTTGGTGTTTGCTTCTGGTTTTCTCAACTTCAGTGTTTAGTACTCTCTAAGGCCTTTGGTTTGTACTCAACCTCTGACTGTTTCTATTTCTGGCTCTCTCAGGTTTATTACCTTGGCTTAGCTACGGGTCAGGACCCGAACTCCAGTACATCTTGCCTGATCCCTGTTTGATCCCTAAACATATTGATTGCCCAGCAGAGAAAGGCCAGAGTATTTCTTGCTCAAGCGTTGTGGCGTCTTCAGCAAGTGGGTATATATCATAATTATGTCCTAGGTGTCTGTATTGCAATAATAACACTGTATTCCTCACTGAATTACTTCTTTCTTCCTTTATCTTTTGGTTATCACTGCACTTATATTAGATCACCCTTGGATTCCTGAACTTGGTTAAAGCACCACACTAGAGGCAAGGGGTTTTGGTTTCCTGAACTGTCTCAGGGACAGGATAATGGAACATGAAAGTGCAGGGAAGTTAGTTCTCCATGGTAAGAACAATGAAATGAGAGACAGGAAGGAGCTAGGCAAAATTCTTATCTTTTTTCCTTCTGTCAGCTATTCCAAGATTCTCTTCCCCTTTGAAGCCCTTCTGGAGAACTCCTGGAGGTTGTGTGGACATGTCTGTTGAATGATCTGCTGTGTCTTTTTGCAGGCTATTGTGACGGGAAAGCACGTGTGAAAGCACATAGCATCACATTACACCCTCCTCTTCCTTGCTTCACTTCCCTTTTTCTCTTACCCATGCCGTCCTGTGTTTCCACCTCCCAAATGAACGATTGGCACCTTTTTCTTCATTCAAGTTTAAACTGGGCAGTGTGTCAGAATGAGTCAGTAGGGCAGAAGTTCTCATGAAGTGTAACTAGGACAAAAATCTGAAGCTAAATGGAGGAGTAGCAGATTCTGAAGTGTGACTTCAAGGAAAGTAGTCTAGATGAATTTTAAGTATAGGCTCTTACATACTTCTAGAATGTGTTCCAGTGAGAGTTGTTATGAGTATGTGATTCAGCCAAGAGGGGAAAGCGGGGGGTGAGGGCTGGGCTGAATTGGGAGATTGGGATTGACACATATACACAAATATGTATAAAATAGATAACTAATAAGAACCTGCTCTATAGCACAGGGAACTCCACTTCACTGTACAATAGAAACAAACACAACATTGTAAAACAACTCTACTCTCCCCCCCAAAAAAGAGTATGTGATTCAGATACCAACCTTTAAAATAAAATGCAATACGTAAAAAAATGTATGTAAATAACATTGTGAGTAGTATAATCTTCCAGTTATTTGGATTAATCAACAATTTGAAGGTTTTTTCCCCAATGAAAATAAATCTTTTTTTATTATACAGGATTTCTTTTAAATAAAGCTGTTATACAAATGTTGGCTATCAACTGCTTATGTTTAAAGATAGCACTTTTTATTTGCAGAATTGGGGGAGGGGTCTTTAATTATTAGTACGTGTGACTTAAAGAGTGCAACTCTAACTTACTAATGAAAATATCTAAGTCTTTGGGTTTTTCTGTATTAGGCAAGAGAAGGATGATAAAATATTCTTTTGTGAAGGCCAAGTCTTGTCAAACAAATAGGTCTCCCATGAATACTAGTAGATATAAGTCTATTTTTGGCGCAAACAATGATTGACCCCCATTATCCTAATTATTGTGCCTAAAACACCTTATCTGTAGAAGCATAGTGGAAATAATTGCCTATGTCTCTAGAGTTCTGTGAAAATTAGACAATGGCAGCAAAAGTGCTTTTAGCTGCTACAGTGGTATTATGACCTTTATTCTCCACTTAGAATTAGTCTTAAAATAGTTTAATGATAACCCCTCATTAAAGTTTTTGAGTCTGTTTCAAGCCAATGACATGGAAGGGCAGTAGCTACAGACCATACCTTTAAGTAACTAACAGGTAGTGTTTGGGGACAGGAAAAGAAAAAGGAAACTGCAGAAGAAAGTTGTTAAGCTTTTGACACAAAAGCTGGCTAGGTCATGGTAAAAGTTACCTATCAAATATACTGTTGTTTTTTTTTGTTTTTTTGTTTTTTTTTGCGGTACGCGGTCCCCTCACTGTTGGGGCCTCTCCCGTTACGGAGCACAGGCTCCGGACGTGCAGGCTCAGCGGCCATGGCTCACAGACCCAGCAGCTCCGCGGCACGTGGGATCTTCCTGGACCAGGGCACGAACCCGTGTCCCCTGCATCGGCAGGCGGACTCTCAACCACTGCGCCACCAGGGAAGCCCTGATATACTGTTGTTTTTTTTTTTTCCTTCCGTCTTTGCCAGATCAGTTCTTTGGCGGGAGAAAAGGGGAAAGAAAACAGAATGGGAGAAAAGGGGAAAGGAGAGAAGTAGAGGTGATCTGGGGAAGGGACTGAGGGATGGATTTTTTTTCCAGCGTAGTTTATGGGTATTAGAAACAACAAAGTAGATGAGGTGAGTGGAGAAAGTGCTAAGGAGGGGAAATATTTTTTTCAAATGAAATTATTCACATATATCTATTTTAATGGGTTAAAAAATCAAGTAAAGAATTTGAGCTATTATAAAATTACTTTTTCATTTATAAACTTTTTTTCTTGAGTGATGGTAATTTTCTTTTTTAGGAGCCTAATATTCTTTTTTTTTTTTTAAATAAATTTATTATTTATTTATTTTTGGCTGCTTTGGGTCTTCGTTGCTGCGCACTGGCTTTCTCTAGTTGTGGTGAGCAAGGGCTACTCTTCGTTGTGGTGCACGGGCTTCTCATTGCTGTGGCTTCTCTTGTTGTGGAGCACGGGCTCTAGGCACATGGACTTCAGTAGTTGTGGCTTGAGGGCTCAGTAGTTGTGGCTAGCGGGCTGTAGAGCACAGGCTCAGTAGTTGTGGCACGTGGGCTTAGTTGCTCCACGGCCTGTGGGATCTTTCCAGACCAGGACTCGAACCCGTGTCCCCTGCATTGGCAGAAGGATTCTTAATCACTGTGCCACCTGGGAAGCCCTAGGAGCCTAATATTCTTAAAATGAGTTAGATGCCAGGAAAGCAAAGTAAAAATAGGAATAAGAAAGAGGAGCAGGCACATAAATAATGAGGAGCATAAACTGTGAAAGCTGCTTCACTAGAAATACATACAGGGTACTTTGTGGGCAGTGGGGAAGGAGTCTCCATTTCTGTAGGAAAAGGGACAATTAAGGGAGCCATCACAAGACCAGTTTTAAAAAGTAAAATACACAAAAACCTTTTTCTGTTTTCAGTGTTGAAGAGAAAGATCATATAAACCCTTCAATGATCTTAATTATTGTCGTTAAAATATTTTATTCCATCTGCTCTTTAGGGGTTCAGAAAGTAATCCATATGAAGCTGAAGTGTTATTTAAAAAAAATAATTTTCTTTGAGAAAGCTTAGTGTCTCCAGTATCTCACAGCATCTGCATAGTGTGAAATTATTTTAAAAATGAATCACTTGATTTTGTTGCAGTCATCTGCTATTGAAATGCTGGGGAGATGATATCCCTCAGTTCATAGGTAGACTAGCCACAGTTTCTTGAGGTGCATGTTAATTATCAGCCAACACAGGAGGCTGATCTACAAGAGGCTGGAAGTCTGCTTGTCAGTATTGTGGAGGATACACAAATATCAGAGAGCAAGTTGGATTAGAGAAGCACTCAGGCAAATTTCCAAGCCATATGATTATGATTTTATGAATAGTTTTACACCAAGGGTTATTGATTTTACATTATAATTTTTAAAAATAACTTTTTTCTCAATATGAAAATGCATTTGTCACATAATTGTTAGACAATAAAAGAAAAATAAAGAAATCACTCATAATTCCTACACCAAGGAAAGCTCCCTCCTCTCTCCCTTTCTTTGCTACCATATAAAAGGAGCATAGAGTAGTATTCACAGTGGAGTGTCGGAGTTCAGATTCTCATTCTGCCACTTATTAATCACACGACCAGGGCAAATTGCTTTAACGTCTCTGTGCCCCGGTTTTTTCATCTGTAAAATACAGATGGTAATAGTGCCTACTTCCTGGGTTTGTTATAAGGCTTCAATATGTAAAGCATTTAGAAGAATATCTGGTTAATTACATATGTAAGTATTGTTTGTTATTATTAGTGGTGAAGAACACGGGCTCTTAAGTCAAACTGCCTGAATGTGAATCCTTTCCCTACTTAGGATGCAATTTTGAGTAAGTTCAATATATCAGTGTTATGGCTTCATACTTTTTAAAACAGGGGTTGGAACAGGAGCCACTTCTTGGATTGTGGTGAAGATTAAATGAGTTAATATAGATAAAACATATAAAACAAGTAAGCACCTAAGAGATGCCAGTTATATTATTCATTTAAATATATTTTGAGTGCTTACAGTATACAGGAAGCCATGCTACATATAAAGGAAACAAGAAAGATCAAATCTCTCTTCTTATGATAACTTACAGACCACTTAGTGTCATGCTTTCAACAAGTAAATATTATTTAAATGTACTGAGAACTATGAGTGAGAAGAATGTAGAGCTATCAGAGAATGTTTCTTTGAATACGTGATGATTTGATCTGAGCTCTGAGTACTGAGTAGCAATTCCTAAGGTGAGGGAGGAGCATTGTATGTGTGTAGGGGTGGCTTACAAAAGGAGGGGGTAAAGGGTAGGGGTGGCTTACAAAAGGAGGCTGGATTGGGAGACCATTACCAGCAACCTGAGTAGCAAGAATCAGGGCATATTTGAAGCACTGAAGAAAAATTTCCAAAACTTAGAGAGTAGTGGGGGAAAGTAATGTGAATGGGGCTGCTGAGAGTGCTTCACAAGGAAGGCCTTGAGAGCCATGTTGAGAAGGTCAGCTTTTCCTAAATGTAACAGGAAGCTATTGACGTCTTTAAGCAGAGGGGTGATGTGACCAATGATTGCATATTAATATTAATCAGTCTAGTTTTAAATTTATGGATGTATGTACATATTTACACATGTATTTAAAAAAATTATGATCATTGTGCAAACAGTACTTTTTAACCATATTTTTAATTTAAAATATAGCATCAACATTTCCCCATTTTGTTAATTATTCTTCTAAAATTATTTTTAATAACTACATTGAATTACACTGTATGGATGAACCATAATTCACTATAAAAATATTTTTTCTGGTGGGCATTAGGCTAATTCTGATTTTTTGATATAAAGAATGTAGTAATGAACATATTCCTACTCAAATTCATGTGCTCCTCTATCTAGTGTTTGACTTTAAACACAGAGTATAAGTTCCGGATTTTCCTCACTGAGAAACTGTTTGCTATTAGAATTCTTCCTGTGAGTTAATTGTATCTTGGAGAGCTGGCCGGTGTAAATACACTGTGTATTATCTATCTAGTGCTAGAAGCTTCAGGGGACAGGAGATGGATTTGGGCCTGGGGCAGCCCTATCAGGACATGCCCAACATGCTTGTTTCTGTGCTTTACTTCAAGCTGCTGCACCAGGACCTATCACCCACTTTGAACTTCCTGTTGGTCAGGTTCCAGAGCAGCCTACTTGTCCAACCTACATCACCTCGGAGACAAGACTGGTTTTTTGTTAGGCAAAGCTGCTACATGTACTCTGCAGTCTTCTGTCACTCTTATTTTCAAATGTTGTTGACCCACAGAAAGAAAATAGAGTCCAAGTGTATTTTACCCCTCTCTAGAGCATGACATTGGCTTTATATGCATGATAGCAGGAAGCATTTCTTCTAAGTTGGTAGCATTTAGATGATACCTTTCCCTGATTCCTGTGGTAAACTGGGTTTTTTCACATTTCCATTTCACAGTAAGGTTAAATGGCAGTCTGAGAGATAATGCTGAACTCACATATACATCTTCTCCTAAGTCTCCCACCAGTGTAAACAATATTCAAATGTTGCTTTTAGGTGGCAGTAATTAAAAAATAAAGTCCTTAGTTTTGACCTGAGGTCTTTACTTATTATGTGACTATGAGTCAACAATTAAAAGGCTCATTGCTAAATGCAAAAGTGCAGTGTAACTTTCAGTAAATCACCTACCTTTTCTTTTACTCAGATTTCTTATTTATCAGCTGAAAGTTCTGATAAGAAGTTCACTAAAGTTGTAAGACAATCCAGAAGTCTACATGTTGCTGAATATATATATATATATATATATATATATATATATATATATATAAAACTGTATAAAGCCACCATCTATCCCAGAATACTTCCTGTTAGAAAGAGCCTGGTTTTTTCTTTTTCTTTAGAAAGCTACTATGACCTTGATCCTCAGCCCATCCATTTTTTGTGTGTGTGTGTTGCAATTAACTTTTATTTAAAGACACCAGCATTTAAATTTATATAATTTTTACGTCATAAAAAACCATTCTTTTGATTTTTTTCCAACCATTCTGAAATGTGAATATCATTCTTAGCTTGAGACTGTACATGAATAGGCAGTGTGCCAGGCTTGACCTGGAGGCCATTGTTTGCTGACCCCTGGGGTAGGGATAGACAAAACAATCAGTGGAACAGAATAGATAGTCAAGAAATAGACCTATATACATATGGACACATAGTTTTTGACAAAGGTACACAGGGAATTCTGTGGAAAAGGATAGTCAAATGGTGATGTAATATTCATATGCAGAAAAAAAGAACTTTGATCCATATACCACAACATATGCAAATATTAACTCCAAATAGATAATGTAAACCATAAAACTATAAAAGTTCTAGAAGAAAATCTTTGTGACCTTGGTTTAGCACAGAATTTCTTAGAATACCAAAAGCATGATTCACAAAAGAACAAATTGATAAATTGGGCTTTATCAAAACAACAAGAACAAGGAAAATGACTCCTGCTCTTTGGAGGACACTATTATTAACATTGATTATCCATCAGTAGGTTTAAAAAGTCAGACAAAAAGAGTACTAAATGATTCTTAAAGATGCAAACTAATCTCTAGTGACAGAAATCAGATGAATGGTTTCTGGGGATTGGGGTGGGTATGGGTAGGGGTAGAAGGGAAGGAGTATAAAAGGGCATGAGGAAACTTGGGAGTGATGGATACATTCATTCACTTGGTCATAGCAGTGGTTTTTCAGGAGTATATAGATGGCAAAGCTTATCAAATAGTACATTTTAAAGATATGTACTTTTTATATGTCAATTATATCTTAATAAAAAGATTGTAAATATAGATACATACCTAGAGGTAGTCTAATTGTAATTACTGTAATTAGACAGAGACATTTAAAAAATCTGTGATTAATTTATTCAAGAAAATAGATGACATAATGGAGATTTTCACTGGAGAAATGGAATATAAATAAAGTACCAAGTAGAAATCTAAAAACTGATAAATATATTTTCTAAAATTAATAACTCAAGGGTTAGTTTTAACAGATGATTAGACAAATCAGAGGAGAGGATTAATCAGTGGGAACATAAGTTATGCGTTGGTTATTTATTTCATAAAAAACAACCAAAAAACACATTAAACATTCATTTTGTTCATTGGTCTGAAGCTCATATAAGGCAACTCCGTTTTAAATTACAGTTTCTGGGTTGCTCTGCTTCAAGCTGCAGGTTTGTGATTGGCTAGATTCCCTGAACTCCATGTGCCCACGTGGAGGAGGAAGGAGCTTTAGGCAAAGGAATTTTAAAATACAGCTAAAATGGAAAGTTTCCTTGAACAACACAGTTACCAAGTTACCAAAACTGACACAAGAAGAAATTTTAAAATCTGAATAATACTAGATCTATTATAGAACTTAAATATATAGTTGAAAACAGTCTCACACAAAGATCTAGGTCCAAATGGCTTTTGGGTGAAGTCTATCAACTGTTTAAAGAAGAAATAAAACCAATCTTACATCAATTCTTTAGAACAATAGGAAAAAAATGGGATATTTCCCAACCCACTGTGAGGCCAACATAAACTTGGTAAGAACATTACAGACCAATTTATCTCTTGGACAATGATGCAAAATTTCTAAAAAAGTGTTAGCAAGTTGAATAATATATAAAAAGGAAAATACATCACAACTAACTTGGGCTTATCTTAAGAAAATAATGTTGGTTTATCAATTGAAAAATCAATCAGTGTTAAGTCACTGCACTAAGAGTACAAATGAGAAAAATCATATGCTCACTTTAATAAATGCAGACATAGCATTAGAAAAAATCTAGTAACCATTCATGATAATAAAAGAACCTTTCCTTAATCTAGTAAAGAGTATCTACAAAACATCTACAGCACTCTTCCTACTTAATAGTGAAATATTACAAGATTTCCCCTGAGATTGGGAATGAGACAAAGAGGTGTGCTCTGACCAATTCTATTCAACATTGTACTAGAAAACCTAGCCAGCACAATAGGGCAAGAAATAAAAGGCATAGTAGTTTGGAAATAAAAAATAAAACCATCATTATTCAAAGGTAACATGATTTTGCATGTAGAAAATCTAAAAGAACTGAAGACCACTTATTAGTTCTAATAAGTGAACATAGCAGAAATCAGTTGAGTTTTACATTCAATGTAATAAACCTTCCCAGTTCATAAAGTTTAGAATGCTAAATGTATGTATGGTTACTGTACAAAAATGTTGGAGTCAGATGCTAATGATCTCTGAGGTTAAGGTTTTCTTGCATAGATTTTTTTAAACATCTTTATTGGAGTATAATTGCTTTACAATGTTGTGTTAGTTTCTGCTTTATAACAAAGTGAATCAACTATACATATATATATATGTATCCCCATAACCCCTCCCTCTTGCATCTCCCTGCCATCCTCCTTATCCCACTCCTCTAGGTGGTCACAAAGCACTGAGCTGATCTCCCTGTGCTATGTGGCTGCTTCCCACTAGCTATCTATTTTACATTTGGTAGTGTATATATGTCCATGCCACTCTCTCACTTCATCCCAGCTTACCCTTCCCACTCCCCGTGTCCTCAAGTCCATTCTCTATGTCTATGTCTTTATTCCTGTCCTGCCCCTAGGTCCTTCAGAACCATTTTTTTTTTGTAGGTTCCATATATATGTGTTAGCATGTGGTATTTGTTTTTCTCTTTCTGACTTACTTCACTCTGTATGACAGACTCTAGGTCCATTCACATCACTACAAATAACTCAATTTCATTTCTTTTTATGGCTGAGTAATATTCCATTGCATATATGTGCCACATCTTCTTTATCCATTCATCTGTCGATGGACATTTAGGTTGTTTCCATGTCCTGACTATTGTAAACAGAGCTGCAATGAACATTGTGGTACATGACTCTTTTTGAATTATGGTTTTCTCAGGGTATATGTCCAGTAGTGGGGTTGCTGGGTCGTATGGGAATTCTATTTTTAGTTTTTTACAGAACATCCATCCTATTCTCCATAGAGGCTGTATCAATTGACATTCCCACCAACAGTGTAAGAGGGTTCCCTTTTCTCCACACCTTCTCCAGCATTTATTGTTTGTAGATTTTTTGATGATGGCCATTCTGACTGGTGTGAGGTGATACCTCATTGTAGTTTTGGTTTGCATTTCTCTAATGATTAGTGATGTTGAGCATCCTTTCATGTGTTTGTTGGCAGTCGGTATATCTTCTTTGGAGAAATGTCTATTTAGGTTTTCTGCCCATTTTTGGATTGGGTCGTTTGATTTTCTGATATTGAGCTGCATGAGCTGCTTGTAAATTTTGGAGATTAATCATCTGTCAGTTGCTTCATCTGGAAATATTTTCTCCCATTCTGAGGGTTGTCTTTTCACCTTGTTTATGGTTTCCTTTGCTGTGGAAAAGCTTTTAAGTTTCATGGGGTCCCATTTGTTTATTTTTGTTTTAATTTCCATTTCTCTAGGAGGTGGGTCAAAAAGGATCTTGCTGTCATTTATGTCATAGAGTGTTCTTCCTATGTTTTCCTCTAAGAGTTTTATAGTGTCTGGCCTTACATTTAGGTCTTTAATTCATTTTGAGTTTATTTTTGTGCATGGTGTTAGGGAATGTTCTAATTTCATTCTTTTACATGTAGCTGTCCAGTTTTCCAAGCACCACTTATTAAAGAGACTGTCTTTTCTCCTTGTATATTCTTGCCTCCTTTATCAAAAATAAGGTAACCATATGTGCGTGGATTTCTCTCTGGGCTTTCTATCCTGTTCCATTGGTCTATATTTCTGTTTTTGTGCTGTACCATACTGTCTTGATTACTGTAGCTTTGTAGTATAGTCTCAAGTCAGGGAGCTTGATATCTCCAGCTCCATTTTTCCTTCTCAAGATTGCTTTGGCTCTTCGGGGTCTTTTGTGTTTCCATACAAATTGTGAAATTTTTGTTCTAGTTCTGTGAAAAATGCCATTGGTAGTTGTATAGGGATTGCATTGAATTTGTAGATTGCTTTGGGTAATAGTCATTTTCACAATGTTGGTTCTTCCAATTCAAGAACATGGTATATCTCTCGATCTGTTTGTATCATCTTTAATTTCTTTCATCAGTGTCTTATAATTTTCTGCATACAGGTCTTTTGTCTCCTTAGGTAGGTTTATTCCTAGGTATTTTATTCTTTTTGTTGCAATGGTAAATGGGAGGGTGTCCTTAATTTTTCCCTCAGATTTTTCATCATTAGTGTATAGGAATGCCAGAGATTTCTGTGCATTAATTTTGTATCCCGCTACTTTACCAAATTCATTGATTAGCTCTAGTAGTTTTCTGGTATCATCTTTAGGATTCTCTGTGTATAGTATCATGTCATCTGCAAACAGTGACAGTTTTACTTCTTTTTTTCCGATTTTGATTCCTTTTTTTAATTTTTTCTTCTCTGATTGCTGTGGCCAGAACTTCCAAAACTATGTTGAATAATAGTGGTGAGAGTGGGCAACCTTGTCTTGTTCCTGATGTTAGAGGAAGTGGTTTCAGTTTTTCACCATTGAGAACGATGTTGACTGTGGGTTGGTCATATATGGTCTTTATTATGTTGAGGTAAGTTCCCTCTATGCCTACTTTCTGGAGGGTTTTTATCATAAATCATTGTTGAATTTTGTCATAAGCTTTTTCTGCATCTCTTGAGATGATCATATGGTTTTTCTCCTTCAGTTTGTTAATATGGTGTATCACATTGTTTGATTTGCATATATTGAAGAATCCTTGCATTCCTGGGATAAACCCCAGTTGATCATGGTGTATGATCCTTTTGTTGTTGGATTCTGTTTGCTAGTATTTTGTTGAGGATTTTTGCATCTGTGTTCATCAGTGATATTGGCCTGTAGTTTTCTTTCTTTGTGACATCTTTGTCTGTTTTTGGTATCAGGGTGATGGTGGCCTCGTAGAATGAGTTTGGGAGTGTTCCTCCCTCTCCTGTATATTGGAAGAGTTTGAGAAGGATAAGTGTTCAGCCCATTCTATTTGCTCACAAACTTGCGGTTTAACATTGTGGAAGCTCTTCAGTACAAAGAATAATACATTGCCCTTGAGGAGCTCAGACTGAGGGAGGAGGCATCCAGGTAACAAGACCCATTATAATTCAGCATGAAAAATACCATAGCGGATGAGGAACAAATCATTAAGGGCGACTGTGTTTTCTTGTCACACAAATATGGCCAATACAGATGAGGTAATTTCACGTTGAGATTCTAAGCTAAAAGACTGTATTTAAACACAGACTTAGGGGCAGACAAAAAGGTATTTTTGTCACCGGCCCAGCAGTAACTGGAATTGGCAAAGCCAGTTTCAATCTCTCTTGCCTCAGTTTCCTTTTTTTTGAAGAAAATCAAGGTAATTAATGTCTACTTAGCAGAGCTCTTATGAAGATGACATGTGAAACGTGTCTGGCAGAGTAGCAGTGCACCTCAAGATTTTGGCTTTTGTCTATTTACTGATTCAATAGATATTTGAGTGCCCACTAGGTTTTGGAAGTAGATAGGGGAATAAGGCACACAGTGTCCTTCTCACAGGGCTTACATTGCATACAGAATCAGATAGTATACAAATAAGCAAATAAATTATGCAAATGTTTATAAGCTGTGTTATGAGCCATGTAGTAAATAAAGAAGGTTATGTGAGAGAAAGTAAGAGGGTGGGCAGGATGGGGCAGGTAGCTTTGGATAGGTTAGCCAGGGGAAGTTTCTTTTGTTCTTCTTTTTCATCTTCTCTATATGGGGGATCACAATTAACATTTGAGGGCTTTTTGTTCCTGGGCTGTTTTGTTATGAATAACAGGCTGAAAGACCGAGTGTTTTAATATGCAAAAAGTAAAGTTAATTGAGTGAACAGGGTGTTCTTTAGAAGTCTACTACTGAGAAAAATTTAAAAAAGAAATGGTTTCCTAGACTGATTCTGAGTAAAGACACACTAAGTCTACTGTAGCATTTCCCAATCTTTTTTATTATTTACTCTATAAACCTCATGTTTTATAAAGCATTATTTACCCCCCAATTCAATTGTTAAGTGATAATGAGCCTATCTTTCTATTTGTTATTAATAAAAACCATCAATGCCAGTCAGTTTCTGGTTAAATTGTATCCCTAATTAAGGAAATGTCAATTGAAGGCAAGATTTTAATTTTTCTCTGTGTTATTGAGGGTAAGTACGTAATTTCATAAAGCTTGTGTTATGTGAAAAATAGCTCAAAGACATTTTTAGAAGTCAGGAGTCCTTGAGATAAGTTCCACTAATTCTGGCAAATTAGAGTTCTAGAGTTAGGCATCTAGAAATAAATACTCTTATTTTTGGTTTTTAATCTTTCCTTGAGATGATTTATGTATATGATTTTGGATAATTCTTTTAAAATACTCTGCACATCAATTATTCATGTAGGCATTCAACCTTGGATATAAAGGGACCAGTTTGGCATTAGCCCTAAGGCAGGCCCTACACCACTCCTTTTCAACTACTGATTTAAATTTGTCTTCTTTTTCCACCAGGTTGTAAATCCTTGAGGGCACAGATCATTTTTATTTTTCTTATCACTATGTCCCAAACACACATAGTAGGTAGTTCAAAATTGTTATGATTCAGAAAAGTATGTTACTTATCGGCCTCTGGCCTGGGTCTTTTGTGAGAAACCTGAATCTCCACTTGAGGCTGGGACACATCCTTTTTAAATTTTATTTTCTGTTGAATCCTTTCAAGCACCTTAATGCAAAACAGGTCATATTGCATGCACTCTGACTCCATTTATCTTGATGTTTTTCAACACTTTCAGTTTAGAAGTCTAGCTTTACTTGACCTTCAGTGAAACATTTACTATGTGAGCATTTTAATATTTTATATTTTAGCTTTTTCATTTGTGTTACATTTTATTGGTGGTTTACGGGGAAACGAAAAGGTCAAAACAATGGAACAGCCTGGTTGATGGCAGGTGGCCTAAATAAGAGGATTCTTTCCCATATCAGCTCCTTAGAAAATCCTTTTAACTTTTCAATGTAGGCATTCCTTTCAAGTCTAAAGGACCCACCTGATCAAATGCACTGCACTGTGGGAAAGTCAGACAAATATCTCTGCCTCTAGATTTCTTAACTGATCTCCACGTAATCAAATTGTTAGATTAACCCACCTGTCCATTACATCTGCAAAATATACTGATGGATGCCCCAGATATAAATACAGTAGGCTGTGTGCTCACTCCTATTGCTTCCAGCATTGAAGTTGCTTACTGATCAAGATAAAGTTGTGTATGTTCATAAACCTATTTATTCCAGTCATTTTCTTATTGTAATTCTATAATATAATTAAATATTGTATTAACTAATGATATACAGATACACAAGGAAAATTAGAGATTCTATTAAAATCAAATTATTGTGGTAATAGTATCATGAGTATATGCACATGTTCAAACTCATCCAAATGTATGCATTAAATATGTGCAATTTTTTGTATATTAGGTCAACCTTCAGAAAGCTTAAAAACACTTAAAATATCTAAAAAATGAAATTAAAAGTTGTGGAAATAATAAAGTCAGCTCTCTAAAAAATTAGGTGTGGACAATGCAGCTGTAAAATATTGGAAAAATCATATAAATCTAGAAAGTTTTTCCTTGAACTGCTTCAAAAGTATCTTTAAGTTCTTCATTCACTTTAAAAAATGTTGAAATTTTAGATGATACATTATTGGTGCAACTTAGTAAAAAATGGGAATGTAACTTCATCATTGGACCAAACAGATAATACAACAAAATAAAACTTTGGTCCTGAAATTGTAAAAACATAGGAAGAAGTCTTCTTAACATTAATCTTGGCAATAATTTTTTGGATATGACACCAAAGAACAAACAACAAAAACAAAAATTATTACGTGGGACTACATCAAACTTTGCATAGCAAAGCCTTTGCAAAGCAAAAGAAACAAACAAAATGAAAAGGTAACCCACAGAATGGAAGAAAACATTTGGAAATCATATATCTGATAAGGTATTAATATCTAAAATATATAAAGAACTTACACAACTCAATAGTAAAAAGCCAACCTGATTAAAAAATGGTCAGAGAAACTGAATAGACATTTTCCCAAAGAGGATATGAAAATGGCCAATAGGCACATGAAAAGGAGCTTGACATCACTAACCATGAGGGAAATGCAAATCAAAACCACAATGAGATATTACCTCACACCTGTTAGAATGACTAGCATCAAAAAGACAAGAGATAACAAGTGCTGGTGAGGATGAGAAGAAATGGGAAACTTGTGCACTGTTGGTGGGAATATAAATTGGAACTGCCACTATGAAGAGAGTATGGAGGTTCCTCAAAAAATTAAAATAGAACTAACATGTGATCCAACAATCCCATTTCTGGATATATATCCAAAAGAATTGAAATCAGGATCGAGAAGAGATACCTGCACTTCTATGTTCACTGCCTCATTATTCACAGTAGCCAAGACATGGAAGCCACCTAAGTGTTCATCAACAGATGATGGATAAAGAAAATGTGTTATATACATAGAATGAAATATGATTCACTCTTAAAAAAGAAGAAAACCCTGCCATATGCAACAGCATGTCTGAACGTAGAGGACATTATGAAAAGTGAGATAACCAGACACAGGACAGATACTACATGACATCACTTATATGAGGAATCTAAAATAGTCAAACTCATAGAAGCAGAGAGTAGAATGGTGGTTGGGATGGAGGGGGAAACAGGCAAGTATTAGTCAAATGGTACAAAGTTTCAGTTATACGAGAGTAAGTCCTAGAGATCTAATGTACAGTGTAGCGCCTATAGTTAACGGTACTGTATTGTATAGTTAAACATTTGCTAATAGGGTAGGTCTCATGTGTTTTTAAAACAAACCAAAACAAACCAGCCAAACAAAGAAAAAATGACTAAGAAGCAAGAGGGACGTTTTGGAGGTGATGTTTATTACCTTGATTGTGGTAATGGTTTCAGAGGTGTATGCAGATCTCCAAACTTATCAAGTTGTATATGCTAAATATGTCCAATTTTTTTATATATCAATTATACCTGAATAAAGATGTTTAAAAATTGAATTAGGTGCATTCTATGTATTTATTTTACTAGGTTGATAAATAGACTACTTTGTTCTTAAGGCTATCTTTAGCTTTCAATAATGATATTATTCTAAGACCTTTATGGCAAATCTTTAAGTATACAAGTATTTTCTTTAGATTATTTCAATAAATAAATATAATCCATTTGTTTTTATAAATGGGCTCAGTTTTGGAATGAGAAAATCTTATTCTAATCTTTGTTCTGCTACAGATTTATTGTGTGATATTAGAGAAGTCATGATTCTCTAAACTTCATTCTTTCATTGAATACACTTTTTAGTGATTGCCATGCATATCAGATCTTGTCCTAGGCACATCAGAAACTTTTTTTTTATGTGTAAAATGTGGAGACATAATTAGAATGTATTCAAGCTCCCTTTCAGCTTTATAATTATGAATCTGGGATAAAATTCACACTTTCTCTTCATAAGGGATTAAAGAGGCAGCTTGGATTTTCCCTGGAGAGCTGAATTGCAATCAGATATTTGAGAAAAGATGTGAAAGAAAGTAGTAACTCCCTTAGAATTGCTAAAGGTCCTCTGATGATTATAATGGAAAATAAGTCAAATGGTATTTGGAGCTTAAGGGAGAAGTTTAGTGGGGAAGGTGTACCCCAGGGCTCACTCTCACCTAGAACAATAACAAACTGCTAAGAATTGTCACAGCAACAAGAACAGTGGCAGCTGCAGCTGCAGCACTGAACATTCTGAATACACAGTACCTGGAGAAGTGGGGCCAGAATGAGTGAAGCAGCGCGCGCGCGCGCGCGCGCACACACACACACACACACACACAGGAATTCTGTAGAGTGGGCAAGCAAGCCCAGTGTGACCCTTCTCTATGGATGATGCCCAAAGGCCTCCTGAAGGGCCCCTCCCCAAGTGTGGAGGGCCTATCTGTCAGCAGTATTAACTTCTCCAGGTACACTTTGTCCAGGACTTAAGTGACTATTCCTCTAGAGTGGACTGCTATTTAGGAACATGTCGTGTGGTCACAGAAGCTTCTGCTCCTCGTCTGACGGTGAGCCCAGAGCTATTCTCACACTTAGAGTCTGTGACATCCCAGAAGGCATTTTTATGAGCACCCTGATGGGTAGTAATCGGTTTGATCAAGGCTAATCCTTTGCTGTTCTTTATCCCTGAGCAACAATCCTGGTGCTGGCTGCTGGCTCACACTTTACAAAGATGGGGAGAGGTCTTTCAAGAATGCAAAGATCCAGTGCCTGATCTCAGTAGATGTTGCCCATGTGCAGCTTATTAATTATGCAAATTCCTGGGTGAATACCCACCTCATACACAAACTAGCAATAGTAGGATTATAGTCAGGGGGACATTACATATGAGATATTTCCAAAGATCTGAATTATCATTTAACCTGAGACCTGAAAGATGCAAAAGTGGTAGTTAGGATGAAGGAAGATTATCCCAGACAGAGGGAATGGCACATTCAAAGGTCCTGGGCCAGGTACAAACTTGGATGGACAAAGAACAGAAAGATGGCCAGTGTGGGTACAGTTAGTGGCCATGGAAAAGACAGGTGCAAGATAAGATCATGGGAGCCTGGATGACTCTCTTAGCAATGGAGATGGAATGAAATATTTATAATGTAGCAGGAAAAGTGGTGGATTGATTATAAGGACGAGGAAAGGAGAGAAATAAAGGCTAGTACGTAGGTAGATGGTAGTGCCACCTAATGAAATGAGAAAAAGTGGAAAGAGAGACAGGTTAAGAGTCTGGGAACCAAGAATTCTGTTTCAGATTATAATTACAGAAATAATCAAATCAGTAGAACAGAATAAAGTCTTGAAATAGTTACAATTATGAATAGGAATTTAAGAAATAATAAGTATAATATTTCAATACTGTAGGAATAGGATGCCTTAGATAATAGAAAATATTGGTATGATTATCCATCAGGAAAAATATTCAGCTAGAATATTTTGCCTCATAGCACATAAAATTAATTCCAGATGAATTCTCAATTTAAAAAATATAGCTGGGACAACTAGATTTATCTGTATAGAAAAAGGTACCTCAACTCTTACCTCATGCCATATACAACAGTTAACTCAAGATGGGTTAGAGATCTAGCCATAAAACCTTAAACTATGGGCAAACGGGGGGCGAAGTGAGAGAGTGGCGTGGACATATATATACTACCAAATATAAAATAGATAGTTAGTGGGAAGCTCTGCATAGCACAGGGGGATCAGCTTGGTGCTTTGTGACCACATAGAGGGATGGGATAGGGAGGATGGAAGGGAGACACAAGAGGGAGGAGATATGGGGATATATGTATATGTATAGCTGATTCCCTTTGTTATACAGCAGAAACTAACACACCATTGTAAAGCAATTATACTCGGATGAAGATGTTAAAAAAAAAAGGCCTTAAACTATTAAATATTTAGAAGAAAACATAATAACATTTGTGACATTGGACTAGACAAAGATTTCCTAAACATGATGAAAAAAGAAAAAATTGAAAATTGGATAAAACGTCTTCATCAAAATAGAAACCTGTGTTCTATGAAAGACAGTTAAGAAAATGAAAAGACTAGCCATAGATTGTAAGAAAATACTTGCAAAACATATTTCTGACAGGGGACTTGCATCCAGAATATATGAAGAACACAACTTAACAAGGAAAACAACCCAGTTTTTTTAAAAATGGGAAAAGATTTGAACAGACACTTGACAGATGCTCAACATCATTATTATCATGTAAATTCAAATGAAAACCACAATGAGAGACCACTGGACACCATTTGAACGGCTAAAATGAAAAAGCTTGACAATACCAAGTGCTGGACAGAATGTGGAACTGGAAACTATACATTTCGGTTGAGAATGCAAAATGGCCCAGCCACTTTGAAAGACAATATGGCAGTATTTTATAAAGTTAAACATACACTTACCATATAACCCAGCAATCTTAAGTCTAGATATTTATTCAAGAGAAATGAAATGGGTATGTCCATATAAAGTCTTTTACACAGAGACTTTTATATTTTAGTAAATAATAATATTTTAATATGTAATAATACTACAATAATGTTATAACATTATGCATAATAACTGTTAAAATTAAACACAAAATAGAGACCAGACTTGAGAATTCCCTGAGCCGGTAAAACCATTAAGCCACGTAAGCAAAACTAAATCCAGCTCATTTCATGAGCATAAGCAAAGCTTAACTTAAGGTTATTCCTTGTAAATGCCTCTGACAATCAAAAGAAACAGGTCATCTTCCTGAAAATGGTATGAGATAATCACTTTCAATCAATCCCTTGCCATCTGGAAACCCCCATTGTAATAACCAGTTGTCATAAAGGCTAACAGTTTCCTCATTTTTCACTTTATAAGCCATCCTGTAACGTCATGCCCCTGAGCTTCATATCAGTCTTCAAATTTGGAAGCCCTTAGCTTGTGAACTGTTTTTATATACACAATAAACTCTTACTAAATAATATTTATTGATATAGTGGTTTTAATTTTGCTATTTCTGGATTTTTGACCTAACCAAAAACTAGAATAATTTCACGTATCAATTAACTGGTAGTTAGATAATGAAGTTATGAATTATCCACACTATGGAACATTGCTCAGCAATGAAAATGAGGTAAATATTAATATATATGAAAATGTGGATGCAACTCAAACATACGAGAGAAGACAAACATGAAAGACTATGTACTTTATGAGTCCATTAATACAAAATTCTAGAAGAGGTAAAGCTGTAGTGACAGGAAGTGACTGTGTTCAAGGGTCAGGAGAGGGCATCAGTTGTGAAGTGGTATGAGAAAACATTTCAGGATGATGGATCTCTCCAACAGCTTGATTTTGGTGGAGGTTACATGACTATATACAATTACCAAAATTCATCAACCTGTGTGCTTAAAATGAGTGAATTGTGTTGTATGTAAATTATACCTCATTAAAGCAAAAAAGTAAATAAAAATAAAACTGAAAACATTAGACGAAAATCTACAAGATTCTAGTCTCAGGGTGAGGGATAGCATCCTAAACAAAAGAGTAAAAGACAGACATATTTGCCTACATAAAAATTTTTTTCAAGTATATTACAGAATGAGACTGACAGAAAATGGTAAACTGCAAAAGAATGTTTGCAACATATGTTACTGACAAAAAGTAAATATCCCTAATGAGTAGTAAGATCTTACAAAGTGTTTTATGTGAAAAAGATGGCACAGTAGGAAAGTAGCCTAGAGAGAGATGACACCCAAATGGCTAAGACGTGTGAAAAAATGCTTCATCTTACTATTAGTGAGGAAAATGAAGATTAGAGTATGAGACATTTTCATCCATTAGACTGAAAAAAATTGAAATGAGCAATTACAAGAATGCTGGTGAGACTGTAGGGGAATGGGCCGCATCATAATGCTGCTGATGGCGTGAGAATCTCTAAAACATCTGGGGAAATTTATCTAGAAATATACGTTAAAATTATTATGCACATATTATTTAATCCAGCAATCCCACCTGTGGGGCTCTACCTTGTAAAAATAAAGGCACTGGTACATGAGGATATAGGTATGACAATATGTATTGAAGAATTGCTGGAAGTTGGCATAAAGAAAAACTGGAAACTACCTGAGTGGGGGAAATGGTTGAATAAATTCTGACACATCTATGCTATGGATTACCATAGATAGGTACTATGGATTACCATAGATAGGTACATATAGATATTGAAAATAAGTTAGAGATTTATTAACTATAAGTGATATCCATGATGTATTTTAAATAAGAAAATTACATAAGGTAATATGATTTTATTTTTGTTAAAATTATCACAGCCAGAAAGCCTGCACTATACTATGTCTGAGCTCCCCTGGTTACGTGAGAGAATATCAGTACATTGCTAATGTTGGTAACCTCAGGAGGGGGAGTTAGGAAGAGAGTATTAATTTTTTTCTTTATATGTCATTGCACGTGTTTATCTTTGCAGTTATATCACCAGATGCAGTAAGGAAGTATGACTTTTGTGAAACCATAATTTAAAAAGCAATAGATAAAATTCTGAGAAAGATATACAGCATATTCTTCATTTGGTAGGTACTAGATATTGTGAGACGGCTAGCAATCTCGGTAGAAGTTTTGGAGAAAAACAGAACACTACCACAGTAAATGTGCATATCAGTTGCTAGGTGCATCACAATTTCAGAAACATTAAAGGTTGAAGAAAAAATTCTTTTTAATGTGACAGAAAAACATTTTTCAGAGAAAAATATTAGTTATATCCCTTTGCCCTACTTCCTTTCCCCTTTCTGAGGAAGGTGCCTCTGTTAAAGACCATATATTTCTTAAATGCTTGCACGGGTAAATATGCCTTTGTGCACACGCGCACACACACACACTCAGATACACAAATAATCTTCGTCCTCGGTTTATTGGTCTTTTGCATACTTGAAAACAACTTTACATGAGGGGTGTGATGATGTGAATTTGGAAGATCAGACGCACATACATTTCTCTGGCTAAAAAAGGGAAAGTAATGAAAGAGAGTACAGTCAGAGAGGTTGAAGGAGGGCTGGGTAGGAGCGGGGGTTGGAGACAAAAGATTTGGAAGTCAGTAGGGAAGAAAACAGACTTGGGAAGAGATGGCCAGTGCAGATTACTTACACTGAAGTAAAAATGCTGTGTTTTGCCACAGATACATAAACGCTCATGTCTTCTATGTAATCTCTAGTAAAACCTGTTAGCTCTCTAATGTCTTGGGAAATGATTTGCTTTTTAGAAATGAGTCTTGCTTCAAGAGGGATGTAGGGTGAAATCAGAGACTGGCCATGGGAGGCTGTGTACAACTTGATTATGACAACTCAGGAGATATAGGCCTTACTGCTACTATATTATTTTTTCTTGTTTGGGAAATGGAAACTTTCAGAGAAATCACACGTCCTTATTCTACAGAGTTATGCAGATTTAATGCACAAATAATTATCACGTGAAGAATTATATGCAGAACTTAAATTCTGGATTAAGGGAGGAGGAGGGAAAAAGGAATTATAAACACTTAAATACGGTAATCAATCTTGACTTCCAAATTGAATTGCAAAGGCTAAAACTGTAATTGAATAAGGAGTATCTATTCCCACTGATACCTCTCATTTTATGAGGCAACATCACAATTACTAAACAAAACAAATCTAAAGGTAGTGAGGTCACATTTCCTGAGACTCTGGTAATAAACATTCATCAAAATAATGGTAGCTTGACTATTCTGGTTTATATTTTCAATGACTTAAATTGATCATTAAATTATGACTTTCAGTTTTATTTTTCAAATCACTTTTTTCAGTTTTCTCTAATCATGAAAAGGAAATGAGAAAATGTAAAGTATACCACAGTGCAAAAAAAGAAGAAAGTATTTCTGGTCTATTTTATTCTAATCTTTTTTTTCTATGCATGTGAAAGCATAAAATTTGTTTTCATTTAAAGTCATAATTAAAATATGATTTTATTAAATAAAAACATACTTATTCTACAAATATTTATGAAGTACTTACTGTGGTACCAGAAGAAAGTTCAAGATCAGAAATAAATGTTCTGGATGAGGAGAAACAAAGACTAAGGTACTCAGTGTATGTTGCTCCAACCAAGGGAAAAATTATTTATGCCTGTTCAATCTCCATGCACCATTTAATAAAAATTCTTGTATTTTGGACACCTAATTGTTTCCATGTGCACTTGATATTTTCTTAGAGTGTAAGAAAATATCAAAAAAAAATTTTTTCTCTCCAAATCTTTCCTTTAATGTCAGGTAGTACTTCAACCCAAACACACACAAGATGCATACCATAGAGAAAGGGACCTGATGGCATCTGGGTCATGCATGGTGTGGTAGGTACAAACCTTGGCCCAATGCAAAGGAGAAGTCAAAGTCCTTGGAAGAAGGATGGAACTCGTTTTCCCCTTCCCATTTCTCTTTCCTACTGGGCTTCAGCTAAAGTCTATGGAAGAGAAAGAGCTGTGAAGAGCTTAATATTTAGAGATGCTGTAACTTTCAGCTGACTTTGTACATTTGACTTTGTGTTACTGTCTTTTAAATTGGGTCTACTGTTACTCAGTAAAGCAGACAATCAGACCAAATGGCAAGTGTTCTATCATGTTTTTAAAGCTGGCAACATTTTACCGTATTTTTATTGTGAAAATATATTTATAGATAGCCTAATGATTATGAAGCAAGCACGTGTTATCACCCCTCAGGTCAAGAAACAGTGTTCTACCAGACACTGGAGGAGTTCAGAACTCCTCCCCTTTTGTTTCTTATCCTATCCAAACCCCTCCTCTATGGGTAATCTCTATGTTAACTTTTATTTTATTTATTTATTAAAAAAATTTTTTTTAAGAAGACACGAATGTCTTCTTTTTTTTATATATAAATTTATTTTATTTTTGGCTGCGTTGGGTTTTTGCTGTGGCGAGAGGGGGCTACTCTTCATTCCAGTGTATGGACTTCTCATTGCAGTGGCTTCTCTTGTCGCGGAGCATGGGCTCTAGGCACGTGGGCTTCAGTAGTTGTGGCACGCGGGCTCAGTAGTTGTGGCACATGGGCTTAGTTGCTCCGCGGCATGTGGGATTTTCCCAGACCAGGGCTCAAACCTGTGTCCTCTGCATTGGCAGGTGGATTCGTAACCACTGTGCCACCAGGGAAGCCCCTCTATGTTAACTTTTAAGTTGCTCTTTTCTTTCCACCTTTGCATATGTACATACCACCTGTATATCTCTTCTTAAACAAGATAGCTGCTTTAGAACTTTATATCAGTGGAACAATATAGTAGTTATTATTTTGTTTCCTGTATATTTAGCTTAATAAGATATCTTCCTAGATTCATACATGTTCTAATGTGTGGCTATATATCATACAAGTATACGTATCATATGTATATGTATTATATATATTTTTTGATACATGTAATTCCATTGTATTTATATACTCCAATTTATTTAACCCTCCTACTGTGAATGGACACTTAAGTTGTTTCCAGCTTTTGTCCAAAACAGAGTATGTAGCTGTGAAATTCTAATGAGCATGTATTCTGGCACATCCATATAAGCATTTCTCTCATGCCTTGGAGTAGAATTGCTGGGTTGAAATGTATGAACATTTCAATTTTATCAGAAAATGTTTTCCAAAGTTCTTATAGTTATTTATACCTCTACCAGTAGTGGATCAAATTTCTGATTGTTTCCATCTTACCAACATTTAGTTTTATCAGATGTTCTAATTTTCAGTCAGTCTCTATAGTCATATCTAAGTCATTTTAATTTGAATTTTCCTATTTACCAATTGAACCTAATAACCTTTCATAGATTTGTCATTTGAGTTTCCTTCTTGTTCAGTGACTTCAAGTCTTTCAGTCATTTTTCTAATGCATTGTCTGTACTTTTCTTATTGATTTTTAAAAAAACTAATTAATTTATTTTTGCCGCATTGGGTCTTCATTGCTGCGTGTGGGCTTTCTCTAGCTGCAGTGAGCAGGGGCTACTCTTCGTTGCAGTGTGCAGGCTTCTCACTGCGGTGGCTTCTGTTGTGGCAGAGCACGGGCTCTAGGCCCGCGGGCTTCAGTAGTTGTAGCACGTGGGCTCAGTAGTTGTGGCTCTTGGGCTCTAGAGCGCAGGCTCAGTAGTTGTGGTGCACAGGCTTAGTTGCTCTGCGGCATGTGGGATCTTCCCGGACCAGGGCTCAAACCCATGTCCCCTGCGCTGGCAGGCCTATTCTTAACCACTGCGCCACCAGGGAAGTCCTCTTATTGAATTTTGTAATTATTTTTTTTATTTTAAGATGATTGTAGATTCACATGCAGTTGTAAGAAATAGTATGAAGAAATCCTATTTGCTCATTAAGCATTTTCTCTAATGATAACATCTTGCTTAACTATTGAGTAATATTGCAATCAGTAAATTGACATTGATAAAATTCACTGATGTTATTCAGATTTCTCACTTTATATGTACTCGTATCTGTGTGTGTGTGCTTGTGTGTGTATATTTAGTTCTCTGCAATTTTGTCACATGTAAAGTTTGTGTTTCTACCACCACAGTCAAGATACTGAACAGTTCTGTCATCACAAGGATTGCTACTGTTGTCCTTTTATATCCACACCCAACTTCCCACTCCCCCACTCCCCTCTCCTCCACACACACTTTCTCTGAAAACCACTACAGCTGACCCTTGAACAACATGGGTTTGAACTATGCGGGTCCACTTACACACCAGTTTTTTTATTTAATGGTAAATACCACCGTACTGCATGATCTACTGTTGGTTGAATCCATGGATGGGGAACCACAGGTATGGAGGAACCTCAGATATGGAGAAACTGTGGGTACTAGGAGCCTGGAACGCGGCGAGTCTACTATAAATTATATGGTGGATTTTTGATTATGTCAGCATCCCTAAACCCTGCATTGTTTAAGGGTCAACTCTAATTTGTACTCCATATCTATAATTTTGTCATCTCAAGGATGTTATATAAATGGAATAATATAGGATGTAACCTTCTGGGATTGGCTTTTTTTCACTCAGCCTAATTCCCTGGAGATTCATCCAAGTTGTTGTCTGATCATTTCTTTTAATACAAATGTACTCATGAGTCTGTGGCATTCCCTTCTGAATTTTCTCCTTTGTGGTTCAACATTATATTTTTCCAATACCACCACTTGGAACCATTGCCAGTTTACATATACCCTCTTTGCCCTCGGGGTACAGTGAATACATATTTACCCTCTTGCCTAAGTCACAACACTTTGAGATACTGTCACACATATGTGTGTATCACTTTCTGTTAGTGACCTGGAAGACTGAGAATCTAATTTGGGTTTAGTGAATGCCCTTTAAGGCAAGGTCATTCAGGTATACTTTTGGAATGAAAATTTGGAAAAAGCATCTAAAAACATCCCTCAAAATAGGTTAAGGTTACCTGATTAATGTAATTGTTATTATAAAATATGTTTTTCTATTTTTTTCTCCTCAAAGATTTCAATTCATTAAACTGTAGTTTTCAATTAACTGCCTTTCTTTGAACATAGATTCCATGATTTTTATTTGCATTTTCTTTTTCAGTTGCTATCTTGTTTCTTTTGAATACCTGAGTAAAATAGTACTAAAGATAAACATTTATTTAATAAAATAAAATTCTATAGTTCCTGAGGTATTCATAAATAACAGAAATATTGTTTTGCATTCACTTTATTTCTTAGCTCATTAAGACATCTCTAATTTGTTTCCCAATTTCTAGAGTTAGCACAGAGCCTGACATTACATTAAAATGTGTTGGAAGAGTGAATTAAATTTCTAGGTTTTTTATTGTTGTTGTTGTTGTTTATTGCTTAACCAGAAGTTAGAGTTGCAAAAATAAAGTGTGCATTGATTGACACAAATGCTGCTTCTTGCTGTTGGCAGGTTAACAGCCATCCCCAGACCATCATAACCAAGATTATTAATTGAAATGGAACGTAAAGGAGATGACAGAAAATCTTCTGAAGGAAACACAGGCACCGGCTTTCAAAACTTTAAGAAAACAAAGGTACAAACCTCCTTATTAGCTTCCTCTTTTAAAAGTCTAATTTCCCTTTTATCATATCTACACACACATAAACACAACATTAGTCAAAGGGTATACAAGGGTACTTTAGAGAGCTAGGTAGGGACTTGGGGACAGAATTCCTTCAGTGCGTTCTAATGAGCTAACAGCTGTGACACATAGATCATCGACTGTAGGAGCTTGAAGGCACCATAAGGATTAGCTTCTCAACCCCCTTAATTATAAAGATGAGAAAAAATGAGATTGAGGAAATGTTGTTGACTTATCCAAGGTTACCCTGCTTGGTAGTGGCAGAACCAAGTTCAGATCTCAGGTGGATTAAGCCATGTCAGTGTTGATCTGTTTGATACAAATCAGGGAATGTTAACCTGGAAAATGCTTTGCCTACTCAGTCAGCAAATTTGAATTGGTCACCTACTCTGCATCAGGCAATGTGCTGGGCATTGTGTTTGCAGAGGTGGATAAGATGAGGTCTCACTTACCGTGAAGCTTGCTGTTTCTGGGGAGTTAGACATGTAACAGGATGCATTACTGTAGACCGTGTTAAGTGCTACAACAGGGACACGGATAAAATGCTGAGAAATCACTGAGGGGGACTTACCAAACAGTTTATTGCAGTGCATTTTTCACGTCCCTACAAGTCACTGAACATTTCTTTCAAGGCAGCTGTGGTGAGAGGGGATATGTCACATAACCTACTCTGCACTTGACAGAAATGACCTGACTGTCCAAGGTGTTTCTAGTTCCATTATAGTGAATAAACCTGTGGTTAATGATTGCTTTTGAATTGATTGTTTAAGAAGCACTGAAAGAATGATTCCTAAAAATAGGCTCCAATATGTATATAGAGATGCAGAACTATTTGGATGTTTGGCAAAGGAAAAAATTATAGGGAAAATATATTTCACTTTAACAGGATGGCAAGTGGAGGATTCCCACATGCATCTGGGAGTAGTTTTTCAGTTTGCCTCTCCAAGATGCAATGTCCAACATCTTCAATTTGCCCATGATTTTTTTTCCTAGAGCATAGATCACGTGAAAGAACTATGCCCTGACCTATGAGCCTCCTTTCCTCTGGTCTCCTCTACCTCCTCACTAACAAATGCAGGCAGATCAAACTAGATATACTTCTCTTCAGTTTTCTTTATCTGCACTAAGGTCACATTGCAAAACATTCACTCCTGCACTTCCATTTTCCCTCATTTTTATTCTCCAATTGTGGACATTTTTGGAGCCCCATGTCAGATTTCTTCAGCCCACCTCTGATTTCAGCTACAGTTATGGTGAACAGTTCTAAGCACCTTGATAGCATTTCATCTCAAACATCCTCTGTGCCTTTCTCTAAGGCCTTGGGGAGTCTTTCCCAGCTCGTGTGCAGGTATCATGGAAGTGTAGGGAAGTTAATGCCTCCAGGAAAACCCTCAAACAATTCAGAAGTTTAATGCCTCAGCTTCTTATCTTTTGGTGGCAAAATTCCAAGAAGCATTCTGTACAGTACCTCATATAGTTCCCAGAACAATTGAATCCTCCCAGTGCCCATAGCAATAAACAGTTCAATAATGATCCTGCTATTGTTCCTTGTTTATCCCCTGCTTTTCACTCTGCTCCCTTACTGCAGGTGATCCCTATGACCTCCTCCCAAATAAACTACCTATCCCCAAATCCTCATCTCAGGCTTTGCTGTGGACCCAAGCTAGGACATTTCAAAACTCTGAACTCTTTTTCTAACCACCATCTGTAGCCTCAGTCAGCACATGATCATTATTGCTTTGACAACAGGATAACCTTTGTTCTGGGACTAAGTCATTGGCAAGTACTCTATATAAAAACATTTAAAATAGTTTCATGTCCAGAATTTGTTAACCAGTACATTAAAAATAATGGCACTAAGTCTGTTCAGTGATGTAGTAAATGGAAAAAGCTAGCAGGGCAAGTAGACCAAGAAACTATAAACGCTGAGCAGAAACACTGCTTTCTGCACTAAATTTTGCTTCTCTAGAGGACTTACTGCAGAGAGTGAGAATGTGACATGTTTGCAGTACGTCTACTTGTATTACTGTTCAAAGAGTTTATTGCTCCGAACTGTTTGCTTAGGAACTGTCAGTTTTAGGTGAAAGGTTTACTTTATTATTATTTTCTTCTTCTTTCTCCCTAGTTAGAAAAATAACAAATGTTCATTAGAAAATGTAAAATACTCATAAAACCATAAAGAAGAAAATAATAATCATGCCTAATTCCATATCCCATAGTTAACCACTATTAATATTTTACTAAATGCCCTTTCAGTTTTGAGAATGTATGTAGAAGAAAATAGTAGAGTTAGGGAGAAGGAGAGAGATGGAACAGGCTATGTTTCTAGCTTTGTGTCATATTTTTCTCACTTAACAGCATTTTATAATGTCATTAAGAAAATATTTTTACTAACATCTTTTTAAAAGGTTACAAATTATTTTACTATTAAATTTTCCAATTTTCCATTATTACAATAACACTGGGACAAATATATTTTATTTTATATGTAAATATACAAAACTGATTATTCTTTTGTATAGAGCCCTGGAAATGGTGGGGGGGAGGGTAAAAGAGCATGTGCATATATAGTGATCTTGATGATTATTGCCAAATTTCTTTATATGTTTTATGATTTATACTTCCTTGCATGGCTGGCTTCATGAGCATGTGACCTATGCAGTTTTTAAGGGATCCATGCTTAGAAGGACCCAATATGTGGCTTAATGCTCCTTGCTGAAATTCTTAATGATTTTTAAAGAAGAGACCCTCATTTTCATTTTGTACAAATTATGTAGCTGGTCCTGCTTCTATGAGAAAACAAGGAGAAGAAAGTTAACATCATGTTAAGTGTATTTTGTAATGGGAGAGATGGAAAGATATGTAAAAGCAAAGATTCAAATGGAAATCTTTTCTCCCAATTTCTTTTTCTTTATTCTCTGTTTCTTATTAGTGTATTGTCTGTTTAGAGCCAGTCAGGTTTTGTTTTTGTTGTTTGTGTGGTTTGTTTTTGTCTCAAACCCTTGGGGAAGATTAAATTGTTTTAGCCTGGCCTATTCAAGAGATGCAGATAGTATGAGTCTGATGAGATAAGATAAAGCCATTTCTTCCCTTGGTTGTTTTTGTACTTACATGGGACTATACCACTGTTTCAAACAGTTGAGTAGGAAATTGTTCCTGTGCTAACAGTTAATTTTAGTTTTGTGAGATGGAAAATAATACCCACATCCATAAGTATAACTTTGTCTTAAAAGACAATACTGAGGCTGGCATTTTAGAACAATAGCAACATGAAAGGGATAAAAAAAATTTAGTCAAAAGAGCAGGCCCCCAAAATAAATTGAGAAATATCTATAAACCTAAATCCATCCGTATCTATATCTATGTCTTTTTCTATTTATTGTTTTTGAACATACTAGTAATTTTAGAGTAGTTTGGTAAGTTTCTTCATCTTGAAATATATTTTTCTGTTTTATTAAAAATACTTCAGGCTATTTTCTTAATTTTACTTTAGCTAGTTAGGTATGCCCTGATTATTGGCAGTGTTTTTGAATTTTAATAATTTATGTGAAAGCACAAATGAATTACATTTTTCTCCAGCCATTCAGCTTGATTGATTATCTTCAGTGGTTTTTAGATTCTTTCACCCTTCTATGTGGACTTGATGGCTACTTGACAGACCCTTTTCTTCTCGGCATTTTATAATTTGTTTTCTTTCACATATACTGAAGTATTTGTCAGGACTTTCAGTTGCAAGTTCTTGAACTAAAATTATAAGCATAAGCTAAAAATAGGTAACATTGTGGCTCATGGAAGAATTTATGCTTGGCCCTTGTATGTTTATATGCATCTATTGTGAGAGTTATGGTGTGCTCATGTATTGACAACCCCACCAAGGAAGGGATGCTGGCAGATAAAATAGCATTCCCACTTCACTGTGCAATCCAAGCCCAGCACTGTTTTCTTCCAGGAGTCATATTGAGATTGCACATGCTTTTTATTGTGGATTCAAGTCTTACAAGACAAAAAAGTATCAAATAGTGAAGATGCCCACTCTTGAAGTGGCAATGATTGTGTCATGTAAAAACTGCTTAAATGTAAATGCAAAATTAAAATATACTTAAAAAATATAGCCCAATAAGTAGTATTAGCCTTGTTTGAAAATTAACTTAAAATTAATTTTAACAAAATAACTTAGAAAAAGGCCAATATTTACCAACTTGACAAAATCGCATTAAAGCACAAAAAATTTAATAAACACTGCTGTTTACTGAAAAAAAATTGTTTTAGGATAATTGACATAGAACTGTAGGCAAATTGACCAATTCATTAGAGAACTGCTAATCAAGGAACACATAATTTATTTAGAAATTCAAAAAGAAAAGGAATCTCCCAAAAATCTGAAAAATGGGAAAATTATTGCACAAGTGTCTCATCTTACTTTAACATTACAATTACATAAAAACCAGTGATACGGAAAATTTATTTTTAACTGACCTAACATTTTGACCAATTTCATTTTAACCACCCCATTTGCAGTCATTGAACACAAGCACAAGGCTTAAAATTGGAGAATGGTAGTGATAATGTATATTAAAATTTTCTAGAATATTAAAACTTAGCATTCATCTAGTTTAGTTTTCTGCTATTGTTGTTTGATGGGGTAATGAAATTCTCTATTACAAAGCTTTTTTGTCACCTTGTTTGAAGCTATTGCAGCTGTGGTTGGCTTGTCTATCCCCTTTTCCTCTTTGTTTTTGCAATTCTTCATAGAACATTTATGTAATGTATTATTTAGATCATGTTATTTAGAGTGATACCTTTGGGTTATTATCCATACAGTGGTTTTATGAGCGGAAATGCTGAGCCAAGTTTGTACCATTTTGTCCTCGTCTGGCATATTTTTCACTATACCCAGCAGCTTTGGTGTAGTTTTTAGAAAGATTTTAAAATACTACATCAAAATAAAGTTATCTTCCCCTATAATTTCAAACAATCGCATTTTATTTCTGTAAATTTCTTAAGCTTTTCTTTTTTTAACAATATTTTCAGAATTCAGACTTGTGCTTCTGGGAGCATGGTCTAGACATTAAAAGACTAATTAAAAGATTCTTAAAAAAGCAGAAGAGGGCTTCCCTGGTGGTGCAGTGGTTGAGAGTCCGCCTGCTGATGCAGGGGACACGGGTTCGTGCCCCGGTCTGGGAAGATCCCACATGCTGCGGAGCGGCTGGGCCCGTGAGCCATGGCCGCTGAGCCTGCGTGTCCGGAGCCTCTGCTCCAGAGTGGGAGAGGCCACAACAATGAGAGGCCCGCATATTGCAAAAAAAAAAAAAAAAAAAAAGAAGAGAAGTCAGACTGCCTAGTGATATCAGAGCCTGAGGAACAAAACAGTGGTGAGGTCTCTTGACTTTCTTTTGCTTCATATATCCCAGACTTGGAGCTGAAAAAGCTGGCAACCTAGAAATGCCAAGGGTGCAGGTAAAAAAAGGGCCCCAACAAAGTCTGCTCTTTCAAGCCAGAGGACTGGGAAAGTGGTGGCCTAGCAAAACAGAAAACTTTCAGACAATAACCACTGTACTTTAGCAAAACAAAACAACAATCAAAAAACCCTAAAACATAAACCTGGGCCCCATCTCTAGTCATGTTAACAAAGGCTGGGTGGGGAGCTTAGATTTCTATACTTGAGAAATTATAATAAGGTGCCCCAATACTTTGCCAGCAAAGAAATAAAAGATATAATGAAGAACTAAATGGAATTTTTAGAATTGAAAAAAACACTAAAAAATAATGTTCAGTGCGTAAGGCTCAACAGCAGAGTGGAGGGGACAGAGGAAAGAAATCAGTGACCTGGAAGATACAACAATAGAAATTACCCAATCTGAAAAATTAAAAATTACAGTGAAAAAATTAACAGAGCCTCAGATATGTGGGACCATAACAAAAGATCTAACACTCTTACCATCAGAGTCCCAGAAGGAGAGAAGAAAGAGGGCAAGATGAAAAAGTACTCTAAAATATAATGGTTGAAAACTTCCCAAATTTGGTAGGATATAAACCTACAGGATCAAGAAGCTGCTCTGAGCAAATGACAAATAGGATAAATCTAAAGAAATCCTTGCCAAGACACATAATAATTGAACTCCTAGAAACTAAAAACAAAGAAAAAATATTGAAAGTAACCAGAGAAAACAATACCTTAGTTACAGAGGAAAAACAGTGAGAAAGACAGCAGCAATTTTGATAATCCAGACTCAAGATGTTGAAGGCCTGGCTTAAAGCAGTTGGCCGGGATTCTTATCTATGGATGTCCAGATATTTATATTTCTATGAAGATTAAAAATTTGGGAGGTTGTTTACAATCCTGGACAAGATACAAATGAGAAGAAGTGGGATTCTGGAAGTCAGAACGAGAGGAGTGAGTCAGTTGGAGGATTAAAATACTGGTTTTTACCTTTTTCTTTGTTTTAGTCCTGTGGATGCTTTACCTCAGAGAACGGCTGAAAGCAGTGGGCAAAGATAAAAGTAAGCTGACCTTTTTGTAATAACAGATTACTCGTATCCTGATTAACCAGTCCTTTCTGATATGGCTTTGCCTCTTTTACATATGGAGATTGAAATACTGTTCTTAGAAGTGTCCCTTGGAGATGATAGACAATAGTGTGACATATTCACACATCTTTTTCTCAGAGTAGCATTGATATTTGTGTTCTCATCTCTACTGATTCATTTGGTAGCAGTAGTTTCACTGGATTGTAAGTACCTTGAGGATGGTGATTTGACCTTGAATTCCTTAGTGTGGTAGACAATGTGTGAGACATAGTACTTAATCAATGTTTGCAGAAAGCATGTGTGTGTGAATAAATATCGGAATAAATGAATGGGCTATTTGTGTATCCAGATGCACATTTTCTCCACAAAACGAAACCAAACCTGCATAAAATACAGCCTTTTTTTTTCACTTTAAAAAACAGAAATAGTATGTGCATTTTTATTGTTTTACTTTTCTAGACAGTTTTGCTTTTCTAGACAATTCCTGGCATTATAATCAGTGATTACAAATTAATTTAAATAGCTTTGAGAAGCTACCAAAGCAGGAAAAAGTGAAAGAGGCATCTTATAATTTGTCAAGCAGTGAGGATTAGCACCTTATTAAATTTTCAGATAGGAAAGACACTATTCATAATTATATAATTAAACACTAGCCTAATTAGGATACCTGAAGCATGTGACGTAGCTAACCTTAACCAAACTATTTAACCTTATTTTCTGTTATTTCATTATCTGAATTATAGACTTGTCAGTTGCCACCAGTTAACCACATAGATATTCTTCAAAGGTTTTAAAGTGTCAGAATGTAGAATTAAAACATTTAGAAAAATTCATTGGTGTATGTTAGTATGTATAGTTGTATTTTAATATAACAGCTTTATAGAGATAGAATTAGCATACCATACAATTCACCCATTTAAAGTGTACAGTTCAATAATTTTTTTGGTATATGCAGAGTTGTACAACATCTTAATAGTTTAATTCTAGAATATTTTTATCACCCTGAATGAAACTCCTGCCACTTAGTGGTTGCTCCCCATTCCCCTTTTCCCCCAGCCCTCGTCAAACACTAATCTACTATTTGTGTATTAATAGATTTTCCTATTCTGGACGTTTCATATAAATGAGATCACATAATATATGGTCCTTTTAAACTGGTTTCCATTTAGCATAATGTTTTCAAGGTTCACCCACGTAGCATGTGTCAGTAATTAACTTTGAACTAAACCCTAAAGAACGATATATTTGAGTCTAGTTAAGCCAATTAGAGGATGAAAATTTCAAAGAATAGTCACTCTTAGCTGGAATCACCATACCTTTATGTTTTTGTGGATAAAATTGTATCTATGTCCAGCTTCTAACATGTACTTTGAAGAAAATGTTGTTTCGAAAATGCTGAGAATGAGTAAATGAATGGTTGTGAAAAAAGTCAACACTGAAGTTGTCCAGTTTCAACTAGATTTCATAACAGAGACAAGAGCCAATGAGTTTCTTAAAATATGCAGTCAATGGTAAAGTATACCAGTGAGTCAAAAACATAATCAGCAACATTAGGGAAGTAAAGTTTTAACTAAGGAGTTTATAACTCAAAGGAAACTAAGAAATGACTCTTCTATTTCTAAAACCACATATGGTTAATAAACAAAACTGACAGAACTTGCCAATCAAGGAAGAGTCAAAACAGATGAGAATATACTGAAAATTACCCAAACATACCAGCAACTATACTAATGTCTACTTTCAAGAATGGTGTGCTAGAAAACCAAATTGTCTTGATGAATACTGTGCGAACAATCAGAATTTTCACAGTGAGACTGCTGTACTGAATGACCATTATATTTTTCCATTTCCACACTCTAAGGGAGCGGGGAAGGTAGAGTCAGCTCTGTGAAAAAGCAGAACCACTGGGAGGTCAGTGAAGCGCAATTCAGTTAAAGTGAAAAACCTTCCAGACAGTGCCAAGGATCTTCTTAAGCAGACGTCTAATATAACAATGATGCTTTCACAGGAGAATAAAGGCTGATGTACGTTTTTAAGGGATTCAGAACTCAATATAAAATGAAAGTCTTGAAAGAAAGCCCTGCTAGTTCCAAATTTTCTGCAGTTTGCACAGATGTATTTTTGGTTTTCTAAGCAGTGGTTGTACTGAAATGTCAGATGGGCTGAGGAATGTTTCATGTTAGCTTTGTGGATGACTCGGCTGTCTTTTGTTATTTGCCTGCGAAGCATGGGCTGAGGGGTGCAGTTAAGCTTAAAGGCAATACTAATTTGCATGTATAGTCAGTGATCTTTGTCAAAAGTGCTTTTCAAATCCAATGTACAAACCAAAAATATGAAGAAGCAGGGAAAGAGAATTACCTTGCATAACTATTCCTGTCCTGGTAGAATGGTCATTAGTTAGAAACTATTAAATGTAATTTAAAAAGTAATCTGGATTTGAATAACTCTACTTTTAGACTAGTCACTTGAGAATTATCAAAAGTTTAGAGAATATGAATAGAGCCACAGATTTAACATTATGATTTCTTTAAAGCAATCAATATGAATAGGTTCAAAGTATTTATTGTAGCATTTTCATTTATAATTGGCTAACTTTAGGCATAAGAATCCAATTATAGAATGAAAGTTGTAACTGGAGAAACTACATCTATAAATCTTAAAACCATAAGATATTATTGCTATCATTGTAGAAGAGTAGAATGTATGCAGAGATTTATCTCGTGACTTCCCATCAAGGAATTATGTCTTTTCAAGTAATCTTCAATATGATGTTAATTTTCCAGTTTTTCTGTAACTCAATTGAGTAAAATTATTGGTTGCCTCTCATGTTCTAGATTCTGTGATAAATGTGGTGCATTCAAAATGTCTAAGACGGTGCTTATGTGCAACAAGTTTCTAGTCTATTAGGGAAGATAGACACTTTAATAAATGGTTGTACTATGTGATAATTACAGTGTAAGTATATACAGGGAACACATATTTCCTAGAGAATGGAACAATTTATAATGCAGTGGTGTTGGCCAGGGAAAGTTTTCTGGAGGAAACTACATCTGAACTGACATTTAAAATGGTAACAACACGTTTGACAGGCAGGCAAGTAAGAAGGATAGAAGATATTCCAGGAAGTGGCCCTTCCATGTGTAAAGGCAAGAAACACAAAACATTATGATATGTTCTGGGATACAGGGAATCATAATCATTGCTATTTGAGATGTTTCTTTTTAAATAAAAATAAGAAAAGCTTCATATAATACAGTCATTGATTGGATACTTTCTGGAAACAGTGTGGGCTAGAACAACCTAATTTTTGAAATGCCACTGGGATTACATACTACAAAAATGCACAGATTTTCTTTAATGGATTTGTTTGTTTTTTTGACATATGAATAAATATATATTTTTGCTACGATTAAAAACAGAATTATAATCTTCCTGGCAAAGCATCTGTGCCTGGCAAATGTCAGTTTCCTTCCCCCCCTCCATTTTTTTCCTGCTATTTTATTTAAGGCCCCTATAGACTGAAAATGTATTCCTGAGCAAAGTATTTTGCTACCAAAAAATAAATCACACAACTGCAAAAAGATTTTAATGGCCCATGGAACTCATTTATATGAGACTTTAAAAATATGATTTCCCTTTGGTCTCAAAAAAAATGAGTTTAAATAAAGTCTTTAAAGATTTCAGAAATAATTTTCTTTATGCCAAATTTTTGATGAGCTGCGGAGTGATTTTCTAGAAAATATCAATGACTTCTCTGTTATTCTCTCGGAGTACTTGACTGCTACTGAGAGACACCCACAGACGCTGGTAAAGCTAAGACTTGTGGCTGCCAGATTCTCTGCGGGAGAAAAAGAGCTTTGCTACGTGAGATGCATTTAATATGAAATGGTTATGAAAGAGTAAGAAAAGAATGTGTTGCTTCACTGACAGTTCAACTTTTCAGATTTTAAGTTTCTGTAGTAACTAAAAAGGAATGAAATGTTTGAAGCTCAGAAACCTATGTGAGTCAGCCATCTTTATTTTCCTTCTAAATTAAAATAGAGCTATGTACATATAATGAAGCATACCTTAGCCCTTATTGCTGTGTGAGGAACTGCTGTATTCTTGTTTGACTCAGATGTGCAGTTACACATTAAATAAGGGAGCTGCCATATTTTTTTGTTACTTGTGAGAATGCAGTATAACGAGAGTTATAACAGAGAATGACTTCTCTTTGTTCTACCAGCGTTCATCAACTCCATGGTTGAGCTGTAACCATGATCAAGGTTTCAACGTAAAGATATATTTAAATATGCTAACAAGGCAGTTTTTTCTCAGATAATGGGTTAGAAATCTCAGGAGCACAAGGGGAATTATAAGGTGACTTTGGATGATCATTTTACATAGCTTTGATCATGTCTGGTAGTGAAGTGTGGACAGGTGAATTGATTAAGCCAGTCTTATATCCCTTACATCCCCCTCTCTGTAAAACCGTTAGCCAATAATAGCAGACTTTATATTGTGAGGCAGGCTGAAGCTGTAGGGACTCAAATTTTGTTCTATGAAAACACACCTACAAGTTAAATTAGAAGTAATTATACCTTTCCTGTTTAATATCAGTATAGGAAATAGAAGACAAGGAAAAACTTATGGAGCCCTTAGGGTGAACAGCTGGAAATTATTTGAAAATGATCTTGTCTAAATAAAATCTGCGAATCCAGTTTTCTCTAAGACTTCAGCTTAGGTTCAGTGGCCTGCAGTGATGTTTTCATATTAGCTTTCAACTTTGGGTAGTTTGTAGCACTTCCGGGACAGACCTGTGAATGAATAGTAGGACCAAAACAGAGGATCCAATCCATCCAACAGTCATTGCAATCGTTATAAAAGTTTCCTTAGGACTTGGACTAAAAGCCAATGTACTAAGTTCCAAAGAAAATGCTTTATTCCTTGGAAACAAGTCATTACATCAAAAGAGATGTCAGTAGGGTCAAAGACTTTTTTTCAGGACATTTGCTGAATTATTTTCCCTCTGACAGTCACTTGTGCAAGATTTGAGCATAAAGTTCATTGATGAAATAAGAATGTATTGAGCAACCACTATATAGGGGCAGATTCCTTGCTAGTACAAAAGCTGGATATGCCAGTTTGGCTAATGTTGTGGTAGTTAAAAGATATTAGTGAGAAATTTGGTGTTTTCTTAAGAATGGTTGAGGACTAAAATATACAACATTTATTCACTTTTAGTATGTCCTAGTCACATTAAACCTACAATTTGGATTATTTCTCAGTGAGAAAAACAATAGTGTGAATTAGTATAAATTAGAGTTTTCTTAGTGCATCTCATTTAATGTTTGCTGCAGATCCAAGGAGGTAAGTATTATTTCAAATTAACAAGTGAAGGAATGAGCTTAAGAATTTAAGACATGTACTCATAGCCACACAATTAATCAGGGTGGAGACAGGCTTTTAATTCTAGGGCCATTTTCTTAATAACTCTCTTACCCTTTGTGATGAGGGGTAGCCTCAGAATTAACTGAGAACAGAGGTATTTATAATTTTCTCAAAATGGATTCTTGAATTTCCACTTAGTTTTTCTGACAATACAAAAAATTTACATGTCTTCCCCACACAAGTGTTGTCATTTTTGGTCATCCACTCCTCTCCAAGGGAGAAACATTTGTTAATATATCTAGTTAGAGCTTGAGTCATTGATTGGACTATAGTTTATAGTAAGTAAGATTATTGTATCTTAAAATCATAGAGATCCATGCTCCCTTTTCTCTTTAGACTTCTCATTTTAGGCATCAAGGCCAAAGCAGCCAATTTCTTGCCATTCCTGCTTGTATTCCATGTGGTAGAATAGATAAACCAAGTTAAGGCAACTATTAAGGCCTGGTTACCTTGCTTGCTCTATGTAGGCATTCTTGAGAATGTTCTTCATAATTTATACAAGAATGGGGAGTAATGAGAGGTGAGAATTGGAGCATTGAATGAGACCAAGGCTTGTGTTTTGAATCAACTTTTAATGCATTCATAGTATTAGTTGCTTGCATAGATGTTAACTGTTAGGAAATGGTAGTTTGATTCAAGTTGCTTTGATTTCTTATGTAAGTCTCCTCTGAGAACCCCATATGGAGGTAGTAGAAGTGGCTTGGGTTGGCCCTGGGTTGGGATATCTCTGGATTCATGGCAGCAGTGCCTTCAAAATGCTATTACAACTTCATGCAAAATGATAGTGACCCTTTGGTATTATGTTGAAATGTATATTCAGAATTTGTCTTTTTAAACTTTTTTTAGAACGTCTTCTGTTACAGAGAAACTTTTTTGGGGATGGTAGTCAAATTTGTTAGTCTTTTCCTATATTATTTCTGACTTTGGTAATAGGTTAAGAAAAACATTTCCCACTGAAACCTAAAAAATATACTTCTATGTTATTATTGTTATTTAGTTTTATAACTGTTTCTTAAAAATTTAAATCATTGGTCTGTCTGTAATTTATTTTTTTATGGTAACTTAATTCTTAGGTCCACCCAATGTTTCGACGTTTGTTATTTTCCAACGTCATTGATTAATTTTACTAGTTTTGAAATTCCAACTATAATAAATTCACTACTTGCCTTTTTAATTCCTATCTACAACTTAATACACTCCAACATAATTTGCTTGCTTTAAACAGTCATATTTCTTTACACAAAAATGTGCAAAATGTGTATATGTTCTTTTGGAACCATGATAAATACTAATGTTTGATGTATAATTGAGCATATTTATCTCTTCCCTGTTGATTCTCAAATGTGAATGTTTTTTTTTTTGCCATCATGCTGACCTGACCACTTTAGCCTTTCTTAATTATAGGTATTCTAAGATATGGATTAAGGAAGCTTGCTTGTACACTCAGGGAAGTAACATCCCAATGTTACCTTCATATAGCACAGATAATCCCAAGTCATAATTTTTTGCAAAAGACAATGACGTCTGTCCTATCAAATTTTAATGAGAAAAATGTCACTGATTCAAGTAATGCCAGTTCTGCTTAGGGCCATGATCATAGGTCTAAATCATCTCAACAGCTGATAGATAAGCAAACTGTGGCCAAGAGTCAAAAATGCAAAGCGATGTCTGAAAATCAGATAAACCATAATGATAAATATAATAATGGTATCAGCAATGATTTGAAAATGTAATGTTATAGGCTCTATGTGAGACATAACTTAAATTCTTAAAATATCCACAATATTATTTTCATTTTTTAAGTGAGAAAACACGGTCAAAGTAACTTACTCATTTCATACAAACAATCAGTGGTGCAGGATTTACACGAAGATTGGTCCAGTCTAAACTTGGCTAATTTTTCAGTTTATTAATTCATCCTCTCTTTTCTTTTACATTCATGCCCAGTGACCAAGGGTAGCAAGCTGCATAGGGTAATTGTAGAAATATCTTCCACTGAGAATATCTATGTTAAATGACTGCTAAGCCAATCAATTAAGCTTTGTCTTCCTGCTACACTGCAGGAAAGTCATAGAGAAGAGCTATTTGCTGAGCTGCTATTTATGTTTAACAAAGATGGAGTTACAAATGAAAGATTTTTTGCAGCTATTTTAAAGGCATTTTTATACAATTATTTATAGTTACCTATAATTAGGACAATCTTAATAATTTTGTCATATGTTTGCAGATTCTAAACTCTCTGTCAGGACAAGTTTACATTCTGCAAGGTCAACACCATCCTTTAAAATTTAATAAAATAGAACTATTTTACAGTAACAACTTCATTTAAAGGAACAGTTTGAAATGTTCTGGGTATGCCTTCTGGGCTCACTTAATTTACAGACAACCTGTTTCAATTTTCTCTAGCTTACACCCTCATGGTTCAACTAAATTAAATAAGCTTTAAAAATTGAAAAGAGGAAGGGGGGCTATTTGCTGGGCACAATGGGAAAAAGTAGGTAGCCCCTATTGCCCTCATCCTAATGTCCCACCTCAAGTCCCAAAAGTAAATGACATGGGCTGGAGATGGAGGTGATGCTACTGTCTCTCTTGGACCTATGCTGATTGGGGACCCCCATCTTAGGTTGCTCGGTTTGATTTTATTGAGGAAATTGAGAGGCATTGGATTGGGTCTCAAATCATCTGGACAAGGAAGCTGTGTGCTGTAGCCACTTCTCCTTTCTTTAATCATGCTTCTTCTCCCCGCAGATGATGTTCCTTAAAGTAGGGCTAGGTCTTAACCACATTGTTCCTTAAGGCTATCATATCAGAAATGATGGGTAGGGTAGAGTGGCTTGATACTTTGTTTCACCGGTGAATTTAATATTTGGCAATTTTAGAAATTAAAACATGCCTTTGGCTAGATTATAATAACAAGTAAAAAATTACATCCAATACATTAATCACATAAAATCTAAACATAACTACTATTTAAGACATGGACAAAAAAATCTTACTCTGTACTTCTACTTTTTAAAGATAAATAACATTATTTGAATGTTATTAAAATAATATGTTGAACAATGTCTAGTACTTTACTTTTTATCCTAATTACATTAAATATTCACAATCAGAGCTTTAAGAAACAACCTCTGCAAAATGAAAGACGTATTTTTTTATGCAGGAGGAATTAATGGCTTTTATTGGAGGGGATGGTCCTCCACAAAAACCAAGCAAACTTAATGGACTCCTCAGATATTCAGCAGAGGTGAGGTGATGGTACTGTCCTCTACTAGATGAAAAATTGAGATGAGAAATATAAGTATCATTTGTTGCAAACTATTCTCAATATTTGGCTTTCCAGAAAAAGGAAAAATGCAGCCCAGAGCCAACACATATCATCATTTGAGTTTCATTATAAAAATGACAGAAACTTACTGGCTTGGAAATATTAAAGGCAACATGATGGGCTGTAGGATCCTGTTAATAGTTGTCAAGTCTAGAGAAATTTCAAGCAAAGGAAGAGGAAAAGTGTCAAATGGAAAGTTTCTGAGGCTCTTCAAAAATAGTCTTTACAAAACTGTTTCCCTGTGGTTCTTTCTGGGGTAAAACATAGTCTACATTTGGAATATTTTCCCACTCGCCTTGCGAGGCCGGAAATTGTTATACCTTCTACCTGTCTTGCTGCACTAACAATGGCAGTTAGATAGGGAAGGATTACTAAAGAAGAATTAGGACTCAGATGACAATGATTGTAAATCATCGTTTCAAGAAAGGATACAATACCCAGTATCATTAAAGTAAGGACGTGCATGGCAGCCAGAGTTATCTGGTAGCAAGGGGTCCAGAGAGGCCAGATGTGGCTTCTAACTGCCATCCCTTTGTAAGGGCCATTTGGGGAACACTTTTTCTCTTGGATCAGGAAGCACTGACATGTGCACAGAATACCTTGGAACCAGGGAGCCCCAAATGGAGTCTGAGCCAGGATTTCTTATAGTCTGTTGGTCAGGTAGGCGTATTCTTATTATGCAACCTGACAGTAAAGCACAACTCTCCCCACATCCATTCCTCAGCTGCAGGGATCTAGCCAAGATCAGTTGTAAATCGCCAGTTTCACTATTACCAATAAACAAAGCTGACAAGATGCTGTAATGACCCTGTAACTCCTCAGAATCCGTGGTTACAATGCAACACTATTAATCAGTATATTTCATGCTTTGGCTAGGGATTGTGCCTTGCAGCTACTGTAGCAAAACAAGTCAGGTCAATTCCAATATTGCTAGACTTCACACTTGCAAATAGCTCTAAGACTTACTTGCCTACAGGAACATTTCAGGAAGTCACAGTAAAATGTTAATTTCTTGCTAGATAATTGGAATGTTATTATATGTAGTGATGTGTTAGAATTTCCAGTATGCTAATTGTATAAAACAACAGCTGTTTTAAGAGTTGTGGTTTGGGCTATACTGGTGGTGCAGTGGTTAAGAATCCGCCTGCCTAATGCAGGGGACACAGGTTTGAGCCCTGGTCCAGGAAGATCCCACATGCTGTGGAGCCACTAAGCCTGTGCACCACAACTGCTGAGCCTGCGCTCTAGAGCCCACAAGCCACAACTACTGAGCCCATGTGCCACAACTACTGAAGCCCGTGCACCTAGAGCCTGTGCTCCGCAGTAAGACAAGCCACCGCAATGAGAAGCCCGTGCACTGCAACGAAGACCCAATGCAGCCAAAAATAATAAGTAAAATAAATAAATTAAGAAAAAAAAACCTTAAGAAAAAAAAAGTTGTGGTTTGGAAGGGACATCACTTTTGTCTTTTACTTTAACATCCAAGATGAGCTAAAAGCTACAGTTCTTTTGGAAAATAGCATCATTTTAATGCTGTGAAATTTATACATTCTCCAGGAGGCTCATATTCTTTCATATAGTACATGGTAGAATCTTGATGACTTCAGTAAAGGTGAATGTATTACTAGTTTGTTCCTTTGGGTATTGATTTATTAAATTGTGTCCGTTATAAATGTATTGCCTCTTAGCTTCAAATCTACCCTTCATTGGCCTGTTTGTGATACCAGAACATTTCTTTCTCACCAGCTGGCACAATGCTAATCTTTGTGAGTAAAGGCACTGAAGAAGGAAGGGGCTTTTCTTCTTGGGTCTGGTGTGCTTTGCTTCTTCCTGCTTGTGAAGGGCTAGGCTGACATGTAGAGCATCTGGTGGAGATCACTGGATCTCCTTGATGAGTTCAGCAGGTGACTTTGTGAGTTTCATAGACACTACAGCTCTGACTTCCTGGAAGCAAGGTCACTGGAACCTCAGCTTCTGCATGAGCTCTGTGGATACTGCAGCTAGCTTCTACATGGCAGGTTTCAGGAGCACCCCAGCTGGCTCCCTGAAGTCTTCCCAGTGATGGCCCTTTGGTGAGTTCCCTGTGAGCGGTTTCCTAGTAGCTTTCTGGTTAGGCCAGCTGATGTTCCAACTGGCTTCCCAACAAGTTCAACAGAAACCTTAGCCTGCAGCTTCCTGGAAAATTTTGAGGGTATCCTGGAAGATGGTTCTGTTTCTACCCTTGGCCTACTGACTTTAAATAAGCTCTAGTCAAGGGCAATGCAGAAATATTTTCTGTCATCCAGTGAGCTGCAACCTTACCTTCTTCAGTGAGGTCTGAATCCCCACCTTAGGGAGAAATCCCACCCTCGCCACTTCCAAGTTTGTTCCTTTTTTGGTACTGTATATTTTCTCAGCCCTAGAGTATTTTGGGCAGGATTCTTTTGTTCTCTCTTAATTCCTTGTAAAAAGTTAATAATTCTTCATATTAACCTTTCCTTCTTAAAATTACTATGTGGCTTTTGGCATATGTGTTGAAAATTGATACTGAACTAGGGAGAAAAAAGTAATATGAATCGTAGTAGCTAGGGAAGTGTTTTTCTCCTGAGGTCAAGGAGCTTCATTAAAAATTGCAATGAGATACTTCAGTTGAACTTGACTCAAAGAGCTACATCTTGACCCAAAATTTTGTAATTAATTAAAAAATCATCTCTTTAAAATGTTTCAAAGTCTTCCCTTTCATCCCCTCTTCACTATGTAAAATTCCATATAGATTGATAGGGAATGGAAACAGGACATTAACTAATGACTTAAGAGGAATCAGTGAAAAAAATATTCTTGAGTAACCATGGGTGTATATATATGGTCTGGATCTTTTATTTCCAGCATTGCGAGATCAGTTGAGTACCAAAATTATGGAGATCTTTAATATCACCTAGAGGAAAGATGAAATGCTTTATAAAAAAATAAGGGAAACCAGATTATCACTGGATAATCCAGTTTGAAAAGAAAAGACTGCTGGCTATAACATTGCTTAGTACAAAATGTGGAGATTGAAAACCTTTTCTTGAATAGCAATAGTAAATAAAATTTTAGTCAGATTAGTTTGACAGTTTTGACCCAATGGATAAGTCTGCCTTCAAAGCCTTTGTACCATAATGAAATGTAATTATAGGGAAGAAGGAAATAGATACAAATACTTTATCCTTGTCCCAAATAGCCTAGACCAAAACAACAGCTTGAAACTGTGAGCCTGACAGGTAGCTAAATGGCTTCTCCGGTGAAGAGAGCCTATATGATGCCTCCATCAGAGTGACTCTGCCTTCTTCAGAGAAAACATGTTATTCTTCACATAGAATTTTTTTTTTTTTTTGCCACTAACACTACTTCTTGAGACTTATTAGGCTGCTGCTTCTGACAGCCAGAAAGGCAGAGTTCCCAGGCTGAAACTATGCAGAAATAATTACTCCTAATTATGGGAACATTAAAGGGCAGTTCTGATCCACTATTAGGATTTTCCCAAGAGCCTCATTTTACTCATTTTTTTTTTCCCTTTGGAGAAAGAGCAATCAGGGAGTCAGCCATTAGCAAACCATGAAGAACATATAGTCCCCAAAGAAGTGCTACTCACACTGGAGCAGAGGAAAAAAATTCTTATTCTGTACTCCTCACAAAATGAGGCATGTATTGTCAGGATATTTTACTTAATTAGGGGAGCGAAACCATCCAGAATATAGTTCTCTGCCCTCGCTCCCTTTGTCTTTTATTCTGTTCACCTTCTCACAGATTGAGATGAAAGGTCACCTTTCTCTTCTCAGAGGAGCCCCCACTGGCCTGCACCTTGGATTTCACCATTCCTCACCTATATGGCTGTTTGGTGGTCATGCTTTTCTATGCTGCCTTCATTATTTTCATATTGCCTAACTTTTTCATTTCTGTGTTTATTCTTGCATATGTCTTCATCTTGAAGAAAACAGGTTTTCTGACTGTGTGGTTTCCTTTTTTGTCTTCCATTAGTAGAATTTTACAGTGACCATGTTGCTGGACCCTGCTGCCAGCAACCTGGCAGGAAAGTCTAATCACTGCCTACTTTTGATGAGTGGGGGATGGGAGGTCAGTCCCGGCTCAGACCACCAATACTTCCCTGGCAGAGAATCAGAGTTGCCTAAGTTCACCAAGCAGGGAATGGGTGAGCTGTGTCCTCAGCTCTTTACTCAGGTTGTGGACACCATCCAGGCAGAGAACTGGAGCACAGACTGGTTCTTGCAGGCAGAGGATGGAAGATTAGCTCTCTGCTCAGACACTGGGCTGGGGAATCAGGGCACGTTGCTTGCTTCTGTGGGGCAGGAGGATGGAGTGGAAGCTAAGTTCCTTGATCACAGCACTGGGACAGCATGATTTTTTCCATTGTGTTGGCTGGATTTGGGCAAGAATTTCCAAGAAGTTCTTCTGTTGTTAGGTTCATCCTTTCCCATGTCCTTTAGCTAGGGAAGCAGGCTTTTCTTGAAGTTTGGTTTGTTTGTTTGTTTTGTTTGGATTTGTGCCTGGTACTCTGTCACAGACATGTGGGACGTAATAAGGAAACCAAGAGGCTCACTGCCATGTTGATTCTTCAGATCCTGAGGTTACTAGGCTGATGGTCTTCTTTCTGCCTTTCAGAGTCTTTCTATGTTTGTTCGGTCTGTTATATCTATGGGCTTTTGGTTTTAAGAAAGAATACCTGGGAGAAGTGGAACTATTCTATCTTTGCAGGAAACAGAAGTGTCCATCCACTCTAATTCTACTGAAGTTAGAATTACTGTATGTCCCAGTTTTTCAGGGACACTCTGATTTATTTCTATTTTCCTGGTATAGTTTTTGAGAGCCTCACTTTACCCTCAAAAGTACCCTAGTTTGAAACTAAATTATGCTATAATGCTATTATACTGCTCATCTCTCTCCACATTTCCTGCCGGGAATATAAACATAATCTTTGCTTCAAATATCACTTCAAATATATCCTTCATAAATGACTTTTAACAAAGCTGCAGTGCTACACGTACGTATATCTTTCGTGTAGATGTTTCCAATCAGACATTTTATTTTCCTATCATACTTTACCTTTTCCCCTAATATGTCTTCCTTTTTGATCTCCCTGTTTCTGTGAATGCTGTACTATTCTCTCTGTTATTAAAGTTTGGAATCATCTTTGAGTCCTCCCTCTCCACCACCTCCAGTTACAATCAGCTGGCAAAGTAACTGTTGATTCCTTCCTGAATATAGCTTAAGCATCCTTGTTGATTTCTTCCTCTTCAATTATTTTTACACACTGTTATTAGGCTGTGTTATTAAAATGATCCTTTAATTCTGTTAAATTTTCAGTGGGTCCAAACTCATTAAGGATAATTTCTTAATACCTCTGTTTGCTGTCTGCCTTTCCAAGGTTAATTTCCTTTTTTCTCTAACACAAACCTGTTCCAGCCAGACCCATTTCCTTTTGTTCCTTAGACTAATATGATAGTAAGTTATCAGAACTTTTCAGTATCAAAAACCAGACTTTCCAATTTAAATTTTACAAAGGGGAAAACAAGGAACTGTAATAATAGATCATATGATGAAAAAAAATCAAGGGTAGATTTTCAGGCACAGATGGATCTAGGTCTTCAAGTGATACAAAAATCTTCTGTTGTGTTTTGGCTCTGCTTTTTTCTTTGTAGGCTTTGTTTACAGGCCAATTCCCTCTTCACATAGGAAAACTGGCCACCAGGAATTTATATCCTCCCAACTTAGCAGTTCCTGTAGGAGAGTTCTTTCTTTTCAGTGTTTTAACAACAATCCCATGATTTATAATGAAAATTCTTGACTTGGTCATGGTCCCCAGGAATTGGAGGTGAAGGGATTTCAAACCAGCTTGAATCACATGATCTGAAAGCAGCAGAAAATGGATCCTTCTCCAAAACTGAGGTTCTATACTCAGAAAAGGCAGAAGGTAAAAATATCAGATTTTCACTACTAATAGATTATAGGTTCCTATAGAGCAAGAACTTTGTCTTAATGATTCCTGTTTTTCCACCTTGTAAGTACAGTGCTTGTCACATAATAGGTTCTCAATAGATGTTTGATGATGGACAGTTTTTTCCATACCTAGGCTTTTATTATTGTGCTTCTCTCTTAGAATGCTTCTCCACTCGTCTCTATTTCAAATCTACACTTGAGTCTTTTCTTTCTTATGTTACATTTTCTAATCACTGTAGCTATCGTCAGACTCTTAAGACTTTTTTCTGTTTTAACACTCTTGTAATTTTGTACTGTATTTTATTTTTATATGTTTCACATATATGCATCTATTTATGGCAATTAGATTTAAAAAGAACTTAAAGGTAGAAAATGATCTTATAGTCAAATGGTATTTTGCATGGTATTTAGTGTTTTATTTTTCTATTTGGATGAAATCAAACATGTATGAAAAGTGAAGTCATTACATGAAGTCGACAAAATGAAGTTTATTTTAGAGTGATAAAAGATAAAGAAATATTGCATTGTTGTTAAACTATTATATAATTATTATAACATCAAAACCATAAAGCAAAATCAATATAAGACTGTTAGAAGTGGACAAGTGCAAAATTGCTGTTGGAAGTTTTGACACTTCTGTTAAAATTTCAAGTAAATTTCTGTATTACGATAAAGTTGATTAGTTGATAAATTCCTAATATTTGCCCTGCATAGAATATATTTCTTTTCATACTCTGTGGAATAGCTATCATATCTTTGACTCTGATGTATTTATGAAACATCATTTTAGGAACACATCTGAATGTTGTATCACCATACTCTGACTTCCATATCTGTTGTCTTTCATGCCATAATTTTTTGGAAATGTATTCTGAATGCAAAATAGTTCTTTTTCTACACCCTGAGTACTATGTCATCTGTTATTTACTGTGTAGGTCCTTTTTTTCTTGTTCCCCCTCCCCCCAAAAATAAGAATATGGATATTCATGCAAACATTTGAACTGTATAGATCATGTCCCTTACAACGAATAAAATAGGAATAAATCCACAATAAAGCAATTAGTAAATATGTTTTTATAATGAAAATTCTTGAAGTATAGCTTTGAACATATATACAAGAGTAGCACAATGTAAAACAAATTGAGATTATGTATTTTTTCCCTTTAAATCTTAGAATTGCTGTTTTGGTATATGAATATTTCATTATAAACATTTATATTGTATGTTAAATATTTAAAAATTCATATTCACATGCAGTGTTGCTGTAGTCTCTACTACCTTAGTGCTTCATGCTGGCCAATCATGAATTTTAGAGTTGGCTAAATTATTGAAACAAGTGGCATTTTCTGCTGGTAGTTGATAACAGAGAAAAGGGCACAGATGAAAAGAGCCATAAGAAGGGACCTCTAGGAGTCATTGTGTTTCTTAAAGAGTATATGGTATGTAACACATACATCTTCTTGTATAGTGCATTTATTCTCCTTAAGTGTAAATATTCATGTGATTTTGTGAGAAGAGTAGTCATTGTAATGAGCAGAGTATTCAAATATACTTTCACAATCTCAGAATTTGTCTTCAGAAACTTAAATCTTGGTTCAGTAAAAGAGTGCTAAATTGGGCCTATTTTTTATGATAAAACTTAACTTATATTTTAATTAGCTGTGCTTCAATCCATGACGTGTATTCATGTCCACAGAGAATTAACAAAATCTAGAATAATGTTCTGTTCTTCTAGTTCTCCAATTCTAATCAGAATGTCCTCATCCTTCAAGGAAATTTTTTTCTCTTCACTTTTCCTTCGGAATGTAGCATATAAACTTGAAGCTACAGACTATTAATGAATTACTGCTGTTATTCTCACAGCCTATATGCATCACATTGGGAGTAAATCAGGAGCTTTGCTGAACTTAGATTTTTCTTTATTAGTTTTCTCTTCACTCTATTCGTCTGTTTTAAAACTGCAAGTTGACTCAGGTCTCTGCTCCATTGCTCAAAAGCTGCTTTTAGTTCTTTAAGTTTATGGAGAAGCCTTGACCATGTAACTGGGAGCTGAGATAGCTCTATAGAGTTTCCAGCTTGGTTCTGATATGTGTTTCCCAGAGACCACTTTAAAAGTGCTTTCTTAAAGTGAGATCCTCAAAGACTCACCCGAAGCACCCCTGGGGCAATTTTTTGGAAAAATCTGTGTCTAGAGAACATAAAGAAAATATTCAAATTTTATCATTGTCATGGTTTAAGCTGCTGCGTTAGATATCCAGTTACCATGGTTTCACCAAAAAGAAATCAGCTGAAGGCTCTATTTTTAGGCTTTTAAATTTTAATAGGAAAATCAGAACAAGGTAACAGTGTGCAGACTTGGAATCTTGTCAAGCTTATTCATAAGTTTTTCTAAATGGCAAACCAACAAGTTTATTTTGGGATATGTAATGACAAATTGTTCCTAGCATGTCTCTCGTCCATAGGATTATACTTAAGTTTCAATCAGCAGAAGGTCATTTTTTATCTTTTTAATTGACACACACTAAGCAATGCTAGAAAAAGTATATCGGGAATGTGTTACCAAGGGTATAGATTATGGAAAGATATTTTATTTTTTTAGAACAATTTATATTGGTCTCTTTTGTGGGATGGTTTGCTTTTTTACCAACAATTTGATTCAACGATTTGTAAATGTTAAGCATATATTATAGCAAGGAACAATACTAGTGTCAGCATTAAGGTTCTCAAAAAAAAAAAACAAAAAAACCTTGAAATGTTTATTTTCCAGCCAATGTAAAATCTCTTGTTACAACAAATGATGTTTAATAAAGGTAGGCTAAGGGTTATGCTATGTAACTTATTTTGAAGGGCAGTAGTTTGCCAATGCCAGGGAAATTTACTATTTAATGAAATGCTTTTCACTAGTCCTTGAAAATTGAGAAAAATGCATACAAAGTAGCAAGTAAATGAAGGACTTTTATTTATTACTATGAGATTATTCTTACTTTTTTGTTTTACGTATCCTCTGTTATGAAGTAATAGTAGTAGCATAATATTGGGATGGCCAAAAAGTTCGTTTGGGTTTTTCTGTCATATCTATCTTACAAAAAAACCTGAATGAACGTTTTGGCCAACCCAATAGTTATTTTCTTTTCATACCTTTATTTGATATAATAAGTTGGTAATCTTATGCTATTTTTCTAAATTATTTTAAACAGCTTTACTGAGGTTTAATTTACATACAATACGAGCAGAAGTTTTTAATTTCATTGAAGTCAAATTTAATTTTTATCTTATGAACTGTGTTTTTATTTTATGAATTGTGTTTTTGGTGTCATATCTATGAAATCTTTGTTGAACCCATGCTCATAGATTTTTCTTGTATATTTTTTCTAGAACTTTCATAGTTTTAGATTTTTCATTTAGCTCTATGCTCTATTTTGTGTTAATTTAGGGGCATGATGTGAGGTATGGTTCAAAGTTCATGCATTTGCATATGAATATCCAATTGTTTCAGCAACTTTTGTTGAAAAAGACCATCCTTTCTCTGCTGAATTGCCTCTGCACCCTTGTTGAAAATCAGTTATCTATACAGTGTGAGTGTATTTCTTGAATCTATATTCTATGTCATTGATAGTTTTTTTCTATGTTTTTGTTCATACTACACTGTCTTGATTAATGTAGTTTTATAATAAGACTTGAAGTCAGGTAGTGTTTGTCCTCCAACTTTGTTCTTTACAAAGTTGTTTAGATTACTCTTAGTCTTTACATTTCTATATTCAATTTAGGATCAGCTAGTAATTTTTAAAAAGCAGGCTGAGATTTTGATTTAGCACTTATTGAGTCTATAGATCAATTTGAGGAAAATTGACATCTTCACAGTTTTAAGTCTTCTGATCCATGAACACAGTATAACTCTCTATTATTTTTAAGTCTTCCTTTGATTTTTGTTCAATATCCAGTATACAAGTAATTCACATATTTTGTCAGATCTATCCTTAGTATTTCATAGTTTTGATTCTATTATAAATGGTATTGTATTATTATCATTTTCCAATTCTAAATTGCTACTGTATAGAAATACAATTTATTTTTGCATATTGATCTTATATCCTTCAACCTTGCTAACTTATTTATTAGTTCTAGTTAACTTTTTGTATATTAATCAGATTTTACACATAAGTGATCATGTTTTCAGTCATTAAAAGCAATTGCAATATGGATGGGTTTTATTTCATTTTCCTGCTGTATTGCATTGGCTAGAATTTCCAGTACAATGTTGAATAGAAGTGTTTAGAACAAACATTCCTACTTGTTCCTGGTCTTAAAGAGTCAGCAATGGTTAAGTTTAAACCAATGAATTTGTTCTGGGTTTCTATCTTTCTCTTCTGTTTTTTGTTTCTTTTTTCTTCTTTCTCTGCCTTATTTTGTACTATATTTTTTGTTTTGTTTTTTGCGGTACGCAAGCCTCTCACTGTTGTGGCCTCTCCCGTTGTGGAGCACAGGCTCCGGACACACAGGCTCAGCTGCCATGGCTCACGGGCCCAGCTGCTCTGCGGCATGTGGGATCTTCCTGGACCGGGGCACGAACCCGTGTCCCCTGCATCAGCAGGCGGACTCTCAACCACTGCACCACCAGGGAAGCCCTGTACTGAGTATTTTTTAATGATTCAATTTTATCTCTGTATTTGACTTTATTACTTATAATTACTTTCTGCTATATCACTGTTTGTTTTATATTTTATAGTATAGTCTATCTTTGCGTGATATTATACAATTTCACATATAAAATAAGAGTCTTATGTATTATGCATGTAGAGGTCAGGGTCCAGTTGGAAGATAGAAACAACACAGTAAGTTTAGTAGGGGAAGTTTGTTTGTTTGTTTATAACATTTTAATGAAGTATAGTTGTACAAAATCATGTTATTTTCAGGCATACTACATAGTGATTTGACATTAAAATACATTATGAAATGATTACCACAATAGATCTAGTGATCATCTGTCCTCATACAAAGTTATTATAATATTATTGATCATGTTCCTTATGCTATATATTACATCCTCATGGCATTTATAAGTGAAAGTTTGTACCTCTTAATCACCTTCCCCTATTTTTGCCCAACTCTCTCCATCCCTCCCCTCTGGCAATCACCCAATTGTTCTCTGTATCTGTGGGTCTGCTTTCATTTGTTTTGTTTCTTAGATTTCACATATAAGCGAGATCATACAGTATTTGTCTGTCTTTGGCTTATTTCAGTTAGCCTGATATCCTCTGGATCCATCCATGTTGCCACAAATGACAAAATTTATATTATTTTTCATGGATGAGTAATATATATATACACACCACATTTTCTTAATTCATTCATCTATCAATAAACACTTAGGTTGCTTCCATATCTTGACTATTGAAAATGATGTTGCAGTGAACATAGGTGTGTGTATGGCTGTTAGCATAACTGACACCATCTTGGTCCCTTACAATTTCTCCTGTCCTTTCTCTGGCTCTATCTAGGACTGTACTGTACAGTAAATCACTTCTCTTTTGTCAGGGACTTTGTAGTTAATAGATATTGTTTAATAATCATTAGGACCAGATATTCTCTATGCTCTGTTAGTCCCCAAACAATGATGAAGACCTTCCTTGATGTGTTCCTGGAGCCCACAAGACTTACCCATTTATAAATCTTGACTTAGGAATGCACGTCCTAAGCATGTTTCCAAGCACTTACCCCCTACCCTAGGTTAACAATAAAATTGTCCCAGTGGCCCCTCGGTGGTGTGGAGTGCAGCTGTTAATGCTTCCAGATTATTGTCCACCCGATCCCGATCCCACCCTGTGGGTAAGTTATCCTATGATAAACTGATCCATTGATTATATGGAGCTGTCTGCCTTGTTTTTCAGTCTCCAGGTGCTTTCTCAGTTTGGTAGATACGTTTCATTCCTAATGTCCTCCAATAGAGTGTATATATCTCTTCAAATTAGTGTTTTTGCTTTCTTCTGAAAAATCCCCGGAAGTGGAATTGCTGCATCATAAGGCAGTTTTATTTTATTTTTTTAGGAACCTCCATACTGTTTTCCATAGTGGCTGTACCACTTTACAGTCCCACTAACAGTTTTGAGGGATCCCTTTTCTTTATATCCTCACCAACAGTTGTTCTTTGTTGTTTTTCTGATCATAGCCATTTGACAATGGTGAGGTGATACCTTGTGGTTTCAATTTGTGTTTCCCTGATGATTAGTGATATTGAGGATCTTTTCATGTGCTTGTTGGCCATCTTTATGTCTTCTTTGGAGAAATGTCTGTTCAGGTCTTCTGCTCATTTTTTAATCGGGTTTTTTTTATATTGAGTTGTATGTGCTGTTTATATATTTTGGATATTAACCCCTTATCAATCATATTGTTTTCAAGGTCCCTCAAGAACCTTCTCTATGAGCTTAACATCATGCTCACTTTGAAGGAGAAATGCTTAGAGGAATCCCATTGCTTATCACAGAGAATATAAAAGAGTGCATTCAGAGCAGAGAGGCAATTAATCGATACCTGACACACTGCTGCCACATGGTGATACAATGTTGAATAAGACAGGACTTTGGATGAGACTTTGTGGTTGAAAACAGACCTGAAGAGACTTTAGTCATCTATATGAGTTGTGCAGTTTTTTACTGCTATGGGGAAAAGACAAAGAAAATGAAAATAATATCAAAATAAAGAGAAGTTTCTTAGTAGGACATTTCTTAAATTCTAGAAAGTCAGGCTAATTCTTGAGGTGCAGATGTTTTTGAAAGATCTCTTATTTTTTCTCTTTTTAAAAATAAGTTTCTAAATCATGGTAAAAAAAAATTACTCTGGATGGAAGAAAAAATTAGTTTTTCCTGTATACTAAATTTCTATATTTTTAAAAGGGCATGAACCTGCTTAGGTTTTAATCACGATAGACCTGTTTTCTCCCTGGATGAATCTTGTACTTCTCTCCACTCCCGCATCATAAATCTAGGGCTGCTTTTCAATCTTTAGGTCATATCCTATATTAAGATGTGGAAGTAGAAATTATACTTTAAAATTGATGAGGTATGCTTGTTTAGATGTTATCTTTTCAGTTACAAAAATTAGGCTTTAGAACATTTCTGAGAAAGGTAGTAGTTCCAAGCTTATTAAAGAAGTCAACTGAAGACAGACCTTGTTTACAATCAGACTTCAATTCTGAGTAAAGCCCTTGCTATTCTTAGGGTCCTTCTCTCCACTAAAGTGACAGGAACGGAAGCTGAAGGAGAGGAGGATCAGGAGCTGCTCCACACAGAGGTGAGCTCCCAGGAGGTTGAACCAACTCAAATAATTTTGTTATAAATGTAAGGACATGTTTGGGAGCATGCTAGAGAGCTATTTATTCCAATTTCAGGCACAGATCTTAAATCTTGAAGAATGAGTTCTTTTTTCTGGTATATGTTATGAATGGTTTACAAATGCTAGGTATGACACAAATTTGCTAATAAAGTAGCGTATCTTCTTAGGCTGTGGTTCATATCTCTACGTTCTCTGGGTATTGCTCGAACAGAGATGCAGGCAGTTATTTTTGTCTTGCCAACAATATTGTGGCTGATTAAGAAAGCTGAAAGCGGGCTTCCCTGGTGGCGCAGTGGTTGAGAGCCCACCTGCCGATGCAGGGGACACGGGTTTGTGCCCTGGTCCGGGAAGATCCCACATGCCGCGGAGCGGCTGGGCCCGTGAGCCATGGCCGCTGAGCCTGTGCATCCGGAGCCTGTGCTCCGCAACGGAAGAGGCCACAACAGTGAGAGGCCCGCGTACCGCAAAAAAGAAAAAAAAAAAAAAAAGAAAGCTGAAAGCTTATGCCCTTGCAAACTCCTGAACTCAAATTGGATTAAGTCTTGATGCTATCATCGACATATATGCAATTAAAAATAATATAGGAAAAACCCTGATATAAGGAACAGGAGGCTTTTTATGACTCACTTATGTTTGAATCCCAACAGCATGAGAATCCAAGAGTGCAGGAACATCACTCTGGTACATAGTCAACTCACCTCACTGCTGATTTTGCAGCCTGGCATTTTTATTCTTGAGTGCGTGTTTGTAAATCCTCATTTTTAAAAAATTAACCTGAATTATGGTTTTGTGAGAAAAACTTCTTAGATTCTTGTTCAAATGTTATTAGCCTTGATGTTGTGCCTTTTGACCTACTGATACTGTAGCCATGGTTTACTTCATTATAATTGTCATATTGACGTTGCCTGCCTTTCTCCTGGCCAGTCACACACCCAGGCATCTCAGCAGATAACCCAGTATCCTTCATGCCCCCAAATAGCAGCAGCAGCTCTCTTTTGGTCTTCGACTCAAGGGAATGAGTAGAAATAAATGAAATTTTTCTCGCTGGTCTATTATCAAGGCATAAGCTGCCCTTTCCCATTATTTCAAACCTCAGGAGAAAAAAATCTATCCTTTTCAAAAGAAAAAAGGAATAGGTAGATAATAGAAAGTGCAGATAAAAGAGAATTCCTAACCTCAGGCTTCTGAGTGTTGACCTCCTCTTCAGCTGTTGCTTCAATAGCTGGTTACATTGTTAGAGCCATCTCTCCTTGAATATGAATCCCCTATTTAAGGACATGTTGCTCTGTATCTAGCAAAGCACAAAGGACAGGACAGACATTGAACAAATTCTAAAATATACTGATGCTAAGGTTCATTAAAATACATATAATTGCTTCTAAAGTTTTGCTTTCAATTCCAGGGTAATAAGAGTTGCTGCAAGGATGATGGCTCAGTCCCCAAAAGCCAGGCAAATTATTTTTGGTCCACATACTGCCATAAAGATCGAGATAGATATCAGATACATTTTCACATCAGATTTTGGGGGAACGTCTTGATTTCTGCTAAAGAGCTTTTCCAGCAGTTCCTGAAGGTGGAAAACTTTGGAGTACTCTTAAAAGCTGAAGGGTACTCATGTAGATTGACAACAGTGAGTCTCCTTAGTAAATATTTGAATGAAATTCTATATGCAAAACAGTCCATTGTCTTTTCCACATACTCTTTTATTTGATATATATTCAGAAAATTTCTGCCTGTTCATCAGAAGTTAAATATGGATTTGTAGATAGTGCATGCTTAGTATTTTCCTATCAGGTATAGCAGAATGGCAAAATGCCTTTTCTTTTTAAAGAATCTGCAAATTTATTAAACCAAAAATTGATATAGGAAAATAGTAAAAAATAGTAGCCAAAGAATAACCATTCACTGTTAGCAACTTCAGTTTCATTCTTTGGCTTTTTAAATTATATACATACATTCATACATACATACATACATTCAAACATATATATTATATACACACATACACACATATGTATGATATGTTTAGTTTTGTTTCTTAGCTTTATAAAAAGATTTTATCATGCACAGTCTTCTGAGACTTGCCTGAGTGCCTGAGATTCATCCACAGTGTTGCACGTGGCTAGTTATTCCATTTTGCTAAGTTATATATCTACTCTTCTGGCAATGGACGTGTGAGTTGTTTCTGTTGTTTTCCTCCTATGTCCACAAACATCACTACTATGTACATTCTGTGTGTAGACAATTTGTCTTTGATACATACCTAGGAATGGAATTGCTGGGATTTTATGCACTCATAAGCTGGCTACTATTCCTCCAGTAAAATTCTTCTCACTAAAGTTGCTCATGAGTTTCTAATTACAATATGCAATGGGCATTTTTTTTTTCTATGTCTCATATTACGGATATTATTGACCCTCTCTCCTTCTTGATATTCTTTACTTTCTTGACTTTGGTATCATTTGTTCTTGATTTTCCTTTGACCTCTCTTGCCTGTTTTATCTCAGAATCTCAGATATCTTAAAAGGCTTTCTTAATTTAGAGAGCTGTCCTGCTATTTAGTGGTCAGCATCTACTCTGGTTATTTATTGTTGTGTAACAAATTTTTCCAAAAACTGAATGGAGATATATATATACACACACACACAAACACATATATGTTTATAGTAACTTGGAGATATATTTTCTATCTCCAGTTGTATATTTTATATATAAATGTATATGTATATGTGTGACTATATCTATATATGAAGCTATATAGATAGATTTTTAATTTTATTTTTTATTGAAATATAGTTAACATACAGTATTAGGTTAGTTTCAGATGTACTACATAGTGATTTGACATTTGCATACATTATGAAATGGTCACCATGATAAGCCTAGTAACCATCTGTCCCCATACAAAATTATTGTAAAGTTATTGACCATACTTCTTATGTGGTATACTGTATCCCTGGGACTTACTTATATAACTGGAGGTTTGTACCTCTTAATCCCCTTCACCTATTTCACCAACACCCCCACCCTCCCTCCTTCTGGTAACCACCTGTTCTCTGTATCTGTGAGTTTGTTTTCATTCTGTTCTGCTTGTTTTGTTTTGTTTTAGATTCCACATATGAGTGAGATCATGTAGTAGTTGTCTTTTTCTGTCTGACTTATTCCACTTAGCCCTCAAGATCCATCCATATTGTCACAGATGGCAAGACTTCATTGTTTTATGGCTCAGTATTATTCCATTGTATATATAGGTTTGTTTTGTTGGTCAAAAATTTTAGGCGGTGCTTGACTGGGTAATTTTTCTGCTGCACGTTGGCTGGGGTCACTTGGTAGTGACTGACTGAGTCTGGCGGGCCTTCTTTACTCAAATGCCTGACTTTTTGGTGGGAATGGCAGAAGGCTGACTCAGTCAGGTCTTTCCCCTTCAGGGCTTCCCCATCAAGCCCTGATCTCTCAAGCAGAGGGATGGACTTCTTATCTGGTGGCTCAGGGTTCAAAGAGACTAAGGTATGATCTACCCATCACTGATGGTTAATTTTATGTGTCAACTTGACTGGGCTAAGGGATGCCCAGGTAAGGGGTAAAACATGATTTCTGGGTACGTCTGTAAGAGTGTTTCTGGAAGAAACTAGCATTTGCATCAGTAGACTGAGTAAAGGCCACCATGACCTATTCACCCTCTACTTTCCTGTGCTCTGTAACAAGAGAAGCTACCACAATGAGAAGCCCGCGCACCGCAATGAAGAGTAGCACCCGCTCACTGCAACTAGAGAAGGCCTGTGCACAGCAACGAAGACCCAGTGCAGCCAAAATAAATAAATGAATAAATAAAATTTATTAAAAAAAAATAGAGCACGGGCTTTAGGCTTCAGTAGTTGTGACACGCAGGCTCAGTAGTTGTGGCTCGCGGACTCTAGAGCACAGGCTCAGTAGTTGTGGTGCACAGGCATAGTTTCTCTGCGTTGTGTGGGATCCTCCCGGACCAGAGCTCAAACCCACATCCCCTGCATTGGCAGGCGGATTCTTAACCACTGCACCACCAGGGATGCCCATCCACCCTCACGGTGTGGGTGGGCATCATCTAATCCACTGAGGGCCTGAGTAGAACAAAAAAGATGAAGGAAGGGTAAATTGCTCTCTCTGGTTGAGATGGGACATCCGTCTTCTCCTGTCCTTGGGCATTGGTGCTCCAGGTTCACTAACCTTTGGCTTCAGACTGGGACTTACACCATTGACTCCTCTGGTTCTCAGGCCTTCAGGTTTGGACTGGATCTGTATCACCAACCTTGGCATCTTGTGGGACTTCTTTGTTTCTATAATCATGAGTTGATCCCTCATAATAAATCTCTTTATATTTGAGGATATCTTATTGGTTCTGTTTCTCTGGAAAACCCTGACTAATACCCCATCCTCTTACAGACTAAGCTAGAAATTGGCTTTGTGTTTCTTCTACTGTACTCTATTGGTCAAAACTACTTAATGGGTAAAACATGTCTTCTCACTGTTGTTTTAATTTGTATGTTCTTAACTATTATTCTGAGTTTCCTTTAATATGCCTATTTACCATTTGCTTTTCTTCTTCAGAGATTTAGCTGTTTTAATTCTTTGTCTATTTTTTGATTGAGTTTTTAAACATTTGTCAGATATCCTTGCCTATTAGGGACATTGTTATTATATGTTTTATGAATGTTTTCTTCCTACTTGTAACCACTTTCATTTGGTTTATGGTATATTTTGATATACAGAATATAAAAAATATTAGTATAGTCAAATTTGTTCATTTCCCCCCTTTATAGCTTTCGAGTTCTCTTTTTTTTTTTTTTTGCGGTACGCGGGCCTCTCACTGTTGTGGCCTCTCCCGTTGCGGAGCACAGGCTCCGGACGCGCAGGCTCAGCGGCCATGGCTCACGGGCCCAGCCGCTCCGTGGCATGTGGGATCTTCCCGGACCGGGGCACGAACCCGTGTCTCCTGCATCGGCAGGCGGACTCTCAACCACTTTGCCACCAGGGAAGCCCTCGAGTTCTCTTTTGTTTTTGAATTTTATTTTATTTTTTTTTACAGCATGTTCTTATTTGTTATCTATTTCAACTTATTGGTGTATATATGTGAATCCCAATCTCCCAATTCATCACACGCACCCCACCCCCACTTTCCTCCCTTGGTGTCCATACGTTTGTTCTCTACATCTGTGTCTCTATTTCTGCCTTGCAAACCGGTTCATCTGTACCATTCTTCTAGATTCCACGTATATTCCATTAATATACGATATTTGTTTTTCTCTTTCTGACTTACTTCACCCTGTATGACAGTCTCTAGGTCTATCCACATCTCTACAAATGACCCAGTTTAGTTCCTTTTTATGGCTGAGTAATATTCCATTGTATGTATATACCACATCTTCTTTATCCATTTGTCTGTTGATGGGCATTTAGGTTGCTTCCATGACCTGGCTATTGTAAAAAGTACTGCAGTGAACATTGGGGTGCATGTGTCTTTTTGAATTATAGTTTTCTCTGGGTATATGCCCAGTAGTGGGATTGCTGGGTCATATGGTAATTCTGTTTTTATTTTTTTAAGGCAGAGCTCAGTAAAACTTTAACCAGCTTGTCTGCTGATGGGTGGGTCTGAGTTCCCCCCCTGTTGGTTGTTTGGCCTAAGGCGACCCAGCACTGGAAGCTACAGGCTCTTTGGTGGGGCTAATGGTGCACTCTGGGAGGGCTCATGCCAAGGAGTACTTCCTAGAACTTATGCTGCCAGTGTCCTTGTCCCCTTAGTGAGCCACAGCCGCCCCCTGCCTCTGCAGGAGACCCTCCAACACTAGCAGGTAGGTCTGGTTCAGTCTCCTATAGGTCACTGCTCCTTCGCCTTGGATCCTGATGTGCACACTACTTTGTGTGTGTCCTTCAAGAGTGGAGTCTCTGTTTCCCCCAGTCCTGTCTAAGTCCTGCCATCAAATCCTGCTAGCCTTCAACATCTGATTCTCTGGGAATTCCTCCTCCTGTTGCTGACCCCCAGGTTGCGAAGCCTGACCTGGGGCTCAGAACCTTCACTCCGGTGGGTGGACTTCTGTGGTATAATTGTTCTCCAGTTTGTGAGTCGTCCACCCAGCGGTTATGGGATTTGATTTTATTGTGATTGCACCCCTCCTGCCATCTCACTGTGGCTTCTCCTTTTTCTTTGGATGTGGTGTATCTTTTTTGGTGAGTTCCAGTGTCTTCCTGTCGATGATTGTTCAGCAGTTAGTTGCGATTCTGGCGCTGTCAAAAGAGGCAGTGAGTGCACATCCTTCTACTCCACCGTCTTGAGCCAGTCCTTCCAGTGAGTTCCCTGTCTTGCTTAGAAAGAATTATCTAAAGATTTGTGGCAACACAGTTTGCTAATAGCAGTATAAAATAAACACGCCTTCCATAATGCTCTTTAAAGTAAATAAAATTATCATAAACATGTCACCATATTGAATTCAGTTTAGAAAAGCTCTATTATAATGATATATGGACACTAACTTGAAGGATTGATTAGCACAGCAAGAAGCAGAAGCCTTTCATGAACCGAGCTTTGAAAGAGATGTTATCCCCTGGGACTTTTATTTAAACCCAACTCCCAGCAGCCATGTGTCTTTCTCCCTGTGTTTAGGTGACGTGTAGCCAGGAGGAAAAGCCCCTTTCTTTAATTCTCAGCTTATTTAACGTAGGCTGATCTTTGCCTCCAATGCTCTGGGAGCTGCAGTGTCTTTGCAGAGAAATCCATTCAAAGGTCTATGCACCCCTCCTCCTCTGTGCTAATTTCACACTAGTTTTAGATATTCCTGGTTTCATCTTTACTGAAGTCTAACCCCTCCCCAACCTGCCTCTGCTTCAGGTCAGCAACTGTAGCCTTCTGTTTGTGTCACTCCTGAGTTTGTGTCAATACCTTGGGCTAGAGTCAGTCTTTCTGCCTCTAGGCTGTAGCTCCTGTAGATGGTGGTCACTGCTGGCAGCTCAAGACTTTGGCTTCCTTTAAGTCCACTCTGATTGAGAATCCTTTATCTGAGGGAGGACAAAAAGTGAACTAAAGTCCAGCTTAAGGTTAACAACAAATGCAATTACACAGTTACCTCTTCTTCTGTTAAGGAACTAGGCGAGTTCTCAGGAGTCTGAAATGGAGACTAATTCAATGGGAAGTGACATTTTTACAGAACACTCTTCCTGGCCACGACTCAGTGAACATGCTCACTGACCATCCCCTTCCTGCAATCTCTCTCCTTTGTCTTGGACACGATTACTTTTTTTTCTTCCAAGTGGTCCCAATGAGGCCAGCAGTAGAGATCTCTCATGGTATGATGGCTGGAATCAAATCAACCTGGGACCCAATCTTACTCTGCTGCCTATTGAAGTTAGGTCATTTAACCTATTTTGATGCTTGTGAAATATTAACATGGATCTTATGTGGCAGGATTGTCATCAGAATTACTGATAATGTATGAAAATCGTCCAGAACAATACTTGACTCACTGTCAATTCTTCAGTAAAAGTCAATTTAATTTACTGTATTTTTTAGAGTATCTTACTCCATATATAGGAACTTGGCTATACTTTTTAGTAGTTTTTCTCAAAGGCTCTGCCCAGTGACAAAAGACCTCTCGGGTGTATCGGCACCATCTCAGGACTCCCAGAGAGGAAACATGTAAAAAAATGTTCAAACTGTATTCCAGGACGACATTGACTTCCGTATTTTGCATCTCATATTCTTCTCATTGATGTGCATCACTAAAGCTTCGTATGCTTTATGTTAGTGAAGATAAATAAGTTTTAGCTTATTGCACTATAGAACTTGCACATTTGCCTGAATCTAGAAATAGTAAAAATGAGTATCCCAAGATTTTTATAGGCTGTCTTGTGACTTTAATCTTATATTTATGGGTGAGATTTTAGGAGGGGCAGAAATAATCAGTTGAACTTCAAATTATAAGTCCAGGGCCTTAGCTCTGAAGCCTGAAATTCCTAGTCAAATTTTAATACAGAATCCTTTACCCAAACTGCTATTAGACCAAATGTAAAGAGAGAAAATAAATTATCAAAAGGTAATTTATTAAAACATATATAATACGTCTCATTTCTTTGTAAGATGCTTACATCCCTTTGTCCAAGATCAATTCCCAAATGTTGCATCCCCAAAAAGTTCAAAAATCAAATAAACAATATTTTATGAATCACTTCTCTGAGCCCTCAACAGAAGCATGCCTAGATCCTACCTCTATTCTTCACAAGAAACACTCTCAAATGTTACAGCAAAGATACTTTGCTCGTTTCCTGTTTTCTTTACACTCTGGCCTCTACAAGTCTGATTATTTTTTAAAATTAATTAATTAATTAATTTCTGGCTGCGTTGGGTCTTTGTTGCTGGGCGTGGGCTTTCTCTATTTGCGGTGAGTGGGGGCTACTCTTTGTTGCGGTGGGCAGGCTTCTCATTGCGGTGGCTTCTCTTGTTGCGGAGCATGAGCTCTAGGTGCGCGGGCTTCTGTAGGTGTGCCACATGGGCTCAGTAGTTGTGGCTCGCAAGCTCTAGAGCGCAGGCTCAGTGATTGTGGCATATGGGCTTAGTTGCTCCACGGCATGTGAGATCTTCCCGGACCAGAGGTCGAACCCGTGTCCCCTGCGTTGGCAGGCAGATTCTTAACCACTGCACCCCCGGGAAGTCCCTGATCATTTTATTTTAATTGCTTGATCCTTAACTGTAATTAGTACTGCCAGCTGTGCCCTCTCCTGGGGTTTCTTGGCAGAGTTAAGCTCATATGAACACTAATTAGAGATACTGGGATAGATCCCATTATCTCTCCTACACAGTTTCTGCTATTGACATGATCAGTTGTTGCATATAAATGTCCCATTTCACATAGGGTAGAGGGAGAGGACTGATGATTATGGCTTGCTCCACTATTTGTTGTTACTGGAGGCAAATTCCTGGATTGAATGATCTGACAAATCTAATAGGCTTAATGAAGAACATGACCTGGGACTGATGTGTCTCATTTTATGTTTCCTAGCATTTATGCACAATTGATGCCATTATTTTCTCCCAATGTGCGTGAATGCTATATATCCTTACTAATTTTTTTAATTCTTTAGGGATTACACTACAATTTTTTTTGTTTTGGTTTCCCAGTATCCAAGGTAGCCACCTAAATGTTTTAATGTTGAAGGTTTCAAATAGATTTATAGTGAAATATACAAATTTTCTTTCATGATTCTGACTTGTTTTCTGTTTTTATTTTGTCACTCATTTCTAAGTTTGTCTTTTACTGTTTCTTACTTCTGCTTCCTAAGGTTTATTTTGCTCTGATTCTAACTTTTAAATTAGTACTTAACTGATATTTCATTTCCTGTCTAGTAAGTAATGCATTTAAGGCACATTACTTCTCCTCTGAGTACATATATTAAAGAGCTTTTAATTCTAGCACTTTCCTATTGTTGTCAGAAGATACAGTCCCTGTTTTTCTCATTTGGAATTTGCTCAGATCCTTATGGCTTTTAACATATTTTAATTTTTATAAATGTCCCATGTGCAATTGAAAAAAATATTCTTCTCCTGAAGTTTGCAATATATTTTTAATTATATAAACCTAATTAATTACATTTCTCTGTTTAATCTATTAAATATTAACAATTTCACTATAGTTATGCCTCTTTTTCTTGTACATTTCATGTTGTAACTTTCAAATCTATTCTTTTTTTCTATATGCTTCAGTGAATAATTTACAAGAATAAGAAATTTTCTTACGTAATTGCAGTACAATTACCAAAATCAAGAATTGTGACAGTGACACAATACTATCATCTAATCTGAAGTTCATGTTCAAATTTTGTCAGTTGCCTCAGTCATGTCCTTTATAACTACATTTTTCCTGGTTCTACGTGTAGTTCAGGATCACATCTTACATTTATTTGTTGTCTCTCCTTAGTCTCCTTTAGTCTGAAACAGTTTCTCAACCTTTCTAAGTCTTTCTCCATCTTAACATTTTTGAAGAATACAAACCTGTGTGCGTGTGCGTGTGTTTGTATCTTTATGTCTTCTCATGATTAAATTCAGATTCTGCATTTTTTTGTGGGGATATCAGAAACAGTATCGTATCCTTCTCAGTCTATCATATTCAGGAGCCACATCATATTGAGTTATCCTAAAATTGGTTATGTCAGCTTTGTTCACTTGGTTAAGATGGTAACTGCCAGATTTCTCCATTGTAGCTTTACGATATTTCTCTTTGTAGCTAATAAATAACTTGTGGAGAGATTCTTTGAGAGTATGCAAATATCCTCTTACTCATCAAACTTTTTCCCGTTAGTTTTTCTAGACACTGATAAATTTCCCCCTCCACTATTTCTTTTTTTTTGGGGGGAGCGGAGAGGGTTACTTTTTTTTTTTTATTGAAGTATAGTTGATTTACAATGTGTTAGTTTCAGGTATACAGCAAAGAGATTCATACATATATATATATTCTTTTTCAGAGTTTTTCCATTATAGGTTATTATAAGATTGAATATGGTTCTCTGTGCTATACAGTAGGTCCCTGTTGTTTATCTATGTTATACACAGTAGTGTGTATCTGTTAATACCAAACTCCTAATTTATCCCTCCTACTGTCTCCCACTTTCCCCTCTGGTAACCATAGATTGTTTTCTGTGTCTGTGAGTCTACTTCTGTTTTGTAAATAAGTTCATTTGTATCATTTTCTTTTCAGATTCCACATATAAGTGATATCATATGGTATTTGTCTTTCTCTGTCTAACTTCACTCAGTATGATAATGTCTAGGTCCATCCATGTTGCTGCGGATGGCATTATTTCCTTCTTTTTATGGCTGAGTAATATTCCATTGTATACATACATATACCACATCTTCTTTATCCATTTATGTCAGTGGACATTTAGGTTGCTTCCATGTCTTGGCTGTTGTAAGTAGTGCTGCTGTGAACATTGGGATGCATGTATCTTTTTGATTTGAATTTTCATCTTTTCTGAATGTATGCCCAGGAGTGGGATTGCTGGATCATATGGTAACTTTATTTTTAGTTTTTTAAGGAACCTCCATACTGTTCTCCATAGTGGCTACACCAGTTTGCATTCCCACCAATAGTGTAGGAGGTTTCCCCTTTGTCCATAACCTCTCCAGCATTTATTATTTGTAGACTCTTTGCTGATGGCCATTCTGATATGAGGCCATCTGTATATCTTCTTTGGAGAAATGTCTATTTAGGTCTGTTGCCCATTTTTTGATTGGGTTTATTTCATATTGAGCTGTATGAGCTTTTTGTATATTTTGGAAATCAATCCCTTTTTGTTGCATCATTTGCACATATTTTCTCCTATTCTTTAGGTTGTCTTTTCATTTTGTTTATAGTTTCATTTGCTGTGCAAACACTATTTCTTCTTCTTTTTTAATTATTTATTTTTGGCTGCTTTGGGTCTTCGTTGCTGCGCATGGGCTTTCTTTTTCTAGTTGCAGTGAGCGGGGGCTACTCTTCATTGCCATGTGCGGGCCTCTCATTGCGGTGGCCTCTCTTGTCGCAGAGCACCAGCTCTAGGCGTGTGGGCTCTAGAGCGCAGGCTCAGTAGTTGTGGCGCACAGGCCTAGCTGCTCTGCAGCATGTGGGATCTTCCTGAACCAGGGCTCGAACCTGTGTCCCCTGCATTGGCAGGCAGATTCCTAACCACTGTGCCACCAGGGAAGCCCTGACTAACCTTTTATTGCCTGAACTTCTGTATACTTTTCTCTCTTTTGAAAAGAAAAAAATAAAACCACTCTATTGCTTTAGTTTGGGGTGGGAGCTTTCAGCCAATAGAGGATGTTGATTCTATTCATTATAACTTACCCTCTATACACCAAGTGTCTAGAACTTGGTGATACACATGTGAAGGAGCTACACAATCATGTTTCAACAAGTGCATGAGTAAGTTGCTCAGTATACAAAGGGTACATTACAATGAATAGAATAAACAACCTTTGCAGCCTGGAAACTTAGATCTCTAGTTAGAATTTTCTGGATTTTCTAAAAGTGGGTCTAAATACAAGAGAGACCTCAAAATATTGGAGAAAACTGTGAGAAATTAAAGTTGGGGACTTCTCACATGGGGTAAATACTTAGTGACATGGATGTCACCCAGTTGCAGGTTCTCAGAAATGCAAGCCACATAACTGAGACACTAAAATGTGAAGCTTGGTTTCTTACAGCAGTGGCTTTCCTCTTAGGCATAAATGAGGACACTAAAAGTCAAATGCGGCTCCAAGTTTCTATAGTGGAAAAAGTAAGACACCATAGACCTGGTAAGGTAACTGTCAAAACTGAAAACTTTGGACATGCTTATATCTTATTACCTACTTGTGATCAGCAGGAAAACCTTTGAAACCAAAAAGAATTCCATCCTCCTGTCTCTTCCTTACCCCATTCCTCCTTTTTTAACATCTCTTCTGTATATTTTATTCAAAGAATTGAGATAATTGAACAAACAGTACAGCTGGGAAGGAAGGCACTGAGTACATCTTTTCCCTTGTCACAGCCAGTCTAGGAAAGAGAAGAGCCTCTGGAAATATACAAGGTACTGATATGATATATTTAGATACTGGACAAAAGCAGTGATCAGGGGAGCAAACATTCACATAAATCATAAAAATTCCTATCTGGTTCCCTAGCTGGTTTATTTTGGTAGGTTTCAATTCTGTTCTTTTAATTTTTTTTTCAGAAGCCACTAATGTGAATATAATGTTACAACTATTTCAAAAAAGTATTTTCCATTATCCTCTAAATATGAAAATATGTTTATCATATGGTCCAACAATTCCAATTCAAGGTATACACAACAGGAATGCATGCACATGTGTGTCCAAGAGGCATGTACTGGAATGTTCAGAGCATAATTTATAGTAACCAAAACTGAGAAACATTCCAAATGTCCATCAACTAGAGTAACCAGGAGAAGAAGTTACAATATGGATGACTCTTACAAACATAATGTTTAGGGGAAAAGAAGATTATAGATGCACACACATAAAGCAGGACAAGAATACATATAGTACGATTTCATTAATTATTAAAATTAAAAAATACATAGAGTTAAACTGTACTATTTAGGGAGATATAGGTAAGTGATAATGCAAAAAAACAAAAAAGAAAATATATTTTCATCACAAAATTCAGAATAGTGGCTATATCCAGACAAGAGGAAAGAGGTAAGGTAGATCAAAAATGTACATACAAAGTTTCTGGGTTCTAGCAATGTGCTGTACCTTAATTTGGAAGGCATTTACATTAGAATTGTTACAATAATTATTATATGCTCATGTTTAATGCACTTTTGTAAATGTTGTTTTAATTTCACAAAAAGTTGTTACAACTCAACAAAGGAAGAACAATTCAAATGACTGCCTCTCCTCAATACTGCCCTGTAAATTCTGTGAGAGCTGGAATCATGTCTGTTTTGCTCACTGATGTTATTGCCAGTACTGAGCACATAGCCTGCAAAGGGAAGGAGCAACTAAGCCTGTGTGCCACAAGTGAGCCTGTGCTCTAGAGCCTGCGAACCTCAGCTGCAAAGCCAGAGAGCCACAAATACTAAAGCCCGCACGCCTAGAGCCTGTGCTCCACAACAAGAGAAACCACCACAATGAGAAGCTCTTGTGCAGCAAGGAAGACCCAATGCAGCCATAAATAAATAAATAAATAAATAAATTTATAAAAAAAGAGGTTAATCAAAGAGCACTGAAGCATTAAATTATTATAAATATAACCACAGTGTCATCATATTCTTAAAGTGACACTGAAAACTAAATACACATAAATGTCAAAAACAGGATTGATTTTACCATTATAATATCATTTATTTATCAGAGGCTGATCTTTATTATCCAGTAATACTCAAGATGGCCTTTACTCACCAGGACATCAGCAGATTTGTAGTTATGATTTAGGACACTTAAGATACCTGGAAGCAAAATGCTTTGTGTGTGTGTGTGTGTGTGTGTGTGTGTGTGTGTGTGTGTGTGTGTGTGTGTAAGTGCTTAGGCACAGCATGTGTATGAATGTGTATACACATTGAGATTTCATTTTTTTTTTTTTTTTTTTTTTTGCGGTACACAGGCGTCTCACTGTTGTTGCCTCTCCCGTTGCGGAGCACAGGCTCCGGACGCGCAGGCTCAGTGGCCATGGCTCACAGGCCCAGCCGCTCCGCGGCATGTGGGATCTTCCCAGACCGGGGCACAAACCCGTGTCCCCTGCATTGGCAGGCGGACTCTCAACCACTGCGCCACCAGGGCAGCCCCGAGATTTCATTTTAAAAATTCTTTTATATGTTGATTCAGGCAGTAAGAACAGAAATAATCTTGAAAATGTCCTCTCATACAATGGGACTATGAACATAGTTTAATTACATATCTCAGGACTTACTTTCTGCTATCATAAAGGGTTCAGCAACTGAGACAAGGTAAATGAATTTTCAGTCTCAAAAAGTGGCAGAAAACAGTATATTGGTTATTACTGGTTTTCATGAAATGGTAAAATAGGAAGAAAATTTGCTTTTATAGTTAAACTTTACACTATAGCTGTGTAGCGCCAACCATGAATTAAAGGCTTCATGCCTGTAGTTTTCATTGGACTCCAGTAGATGGCAGATTTATTTACTTTATCATTAGGCCAGCTGTATTCTGTTTCTTTTCTAGTGAACAGGGAATTTTTAAATCTTGGATTTATCATCTATTGAATGCTTTGTGACAAATTATAGAGTTATCAGCTATAAAATTCTCTCACAGTAGTTTTCACAAGTGAATAGTTGGCATATGATGATTAGCTTCTGCTTGGGAAATTGAAATAAGTCAGGTTTATGCTTATAAGATACCTCTTGTAGGGGTGTTTTGGAGGGCAAGGTTCAGAAGGGATTACAAATAGTAATTACAAATTACAAATAGTAATTTGTTTAAAAAAATCCCTTCTGAACCTTGCCGTCCAAAACACCCCTACAAGAGGTATCTTATAAGCATAAACCTGACTTATCAGCAGAATGGATGAAGTCAAAGGGTGAGAAAAATTGGACAAAATGTCCAGATGGAAGATGGGTGATCAGGGGGATTTTAGAAGTCAAGAACATTACAGACTAGAGCCTAAATGAGGTCAAATCTGGGGTCAAGATAGTTTAGGCTCTAAGTCTGTGTACACTATATTGGTCTCCTACTGCCACTGTAACAGATGACCATACATGGAGTTCCTTAAAACTACACAAATTTATTATCTTATGTTCTGGAGGTCAGAAGTTCAAAATAGGTCTCACTGTTTCAGCAAGGCTGTGATCCTTTCTGGAGGCTCTAGGGGTGAGTCCATTTTCTTTTTTTTTGTGTTCTTTTTTTTTTCAGTTTTTAGAGGCTTCTGAAATTCCTTGGATCATGGCCCCTTCCATCTTCAAAGCCAGTAGTGATCTGTTGAATCTTCCTCAAAGTACAGCACTGTGACTCTGACCTCCTGCCTTCCTCTTTCTCTTACAAGGACCCTTGTGATAACATTATACGCACCTGGATAACAGAATAATCTCCCCATTGCATGCCAGCTGATTAGCAACCATAATTACTTTAATTCCATCTGAAACCTTAATTACCGTTTCCTTTGTATTTAACAAAATTTATCTATAGATTCTGGGGATTAGGCTGTGGGGCCATTATTCTGCCCACCGTAGACACTGAGCATGTTTCTCACATTGCTGGCAGGATAGACGATGTTAAAATAGTGTTAATGGACTGAATATGTGTATCCCTGCAAAATTCATATGTTGAAATCCAACTCCCAATGTGATGGTATTAGGAGGTGGGGCCTTTGGAAGGTAATTAGTTCATGAGGGTGGAGGCCTCATGAATGGGATTAGTTCTCTTTTAAAAGAGACTCCAGAGAGCTCTCTGGCTCTTTTCTAGCCATGTGAGGAGGACGCAGGTAGAGGAAAGCAGTCTGAAGCCTGAAAGAGGACCCTCTCCAGATCCTAACCATGCTGGCATCCCGATCTCAGACTTCCAGCCTCCAAAACTGTGAAAAATAGATGTCTGTTGTTTATAATTTACCCAGTCTATAGTACTTCACTAAAGTAGCTGAAAACGACAAAGACAAATAGTAAAAGTAAACCAGGTTGGACCAAATAAATATACAGTTCTGTGGTTACCCCTGGCTTATATAACTTAGAGTCTAATTCTCTGAACAATGATAACAATGGGAGGTGAAGAAAGACTGGGTTGGGATCACTTTCCTTGTTGTGAGTTGTTTAAATGGCAGGCACAAACTTTGTGTGATTCTCTTTCATTCTTTTGAATACAAAGCATCTTTTCAACAGTTTTTATACTATTTTGGTATCCTGGCCATATCTGTTTCCCTTGAAGACAAAGAGAGTAAGAATCACAGCTTTGCTCATAATTTATTTATTTCGCTATTCAAATTAAGTGAAAGGTTCTTTGTGCCATTTATGGTGTTGACATTTAGAGCCTCAACCCTGATTTTGCTAATACATTCACTCAGATCACTGTGGCATTCATAAAATTCTAATAGCTAAGAAATATTATCAAGTAATATTCTTGTAAATTAATAGACAGTCAATCAAGAATTATCTCAGGGCTTATGCACATTCTGTATTTCTAATGGTTTTCAAACCTGCCTCTACACCAAATTATCTGGGGAGTTATAAGAAATACTATTGTTCGTATGGAGTCCACACCAACTCGGTTAAGTTAAAATCCCTGGAGATGGGGCCTAACTATTAGTATTATCTGAAAGCTCCCCAGGTATTCTGACTGTGGCTCCCCAGCCACAGTTAAGAACTATGCTGTCTAGTTTTTTTTCCCCTATTTTTATTCTTCTCTGGTCTGCTTTCCCTCTACTCTGGGCTTGGCTGAAGATTACCTTTTCCATGTAATAGAGGGAGTTAATTGGAAGCCTCTGTTTTTATTGAAGCTGCCAGGCTATATTTCCTCTAAAAAACCAAATTGGCTTGCTCCTGACAGCAACTACTTTATCTGTTTCTCTGAATCGACAGATAAATAAAGGTACAAACATATTCAAACAGATAACAGTAGAGGTTTCTCCACAGGCACCAAGTGGTTTTAAGTTACTCGACTGTTCTATATTTATTGATGATAATGTTTTTAACAAAGAGATGCTGAGTTATGATTACCATAAACCTCTGGCAAGTTTGCTATTTCAAGTCAGAAGTATATGTTCAATTTGAGTCATTTGCATTTATCTCTTTATCACCAGATTTAAACTACTTCGAACTGACTTCATAACAGATTACTATTATGTACAATATTTGGACATGAATAATGTTAAAGCCATCATGAAATGTCACAAAAATTAAGTACCTCTTGTGTCGTGGCAATGCTGAATGCTATTTTATTTGTGTTCCACAAGTATCTGGGGGATCCTGTACAGTGATGTTATAGTATTTTATTACAGACAATTCTGAATGGGGATAACATCATATTTCAGGCTTGGAAGAAAGGAAGTTAATTTATTTACCTCATATGTGTGTAGCCAACAATGTAATTGTGCTTTTTAATGCCAGTAGATTTTTGCCTGTCCTTCTTTGTATGATAATGGATTTGGTCATTTAAAAAATATATTTTGAATATATTAACTATACTAAACATCGTATACAAGGCTTCCTGCTTTTAGGCTTATTGAATCTCCTGCTAATGGAGAGTTTCTCTCTAATTCTGTAACAGTGTTCCCCGAGTGAGAGTACAGGCTGCATACATTTGACAAATTTGTCCATGTCTAGGCTTGTCCTGAGTGCTCACTGCATCAGCCAACTGAGAGCTGGTTTACATGTTGAACTACATAGTTCTACAGGAAAGACACCTGACCGGAGTCTGAAGTGCATGTGGACCTCCAGGACTAAGACATCAAACCTGCAGTGAAAGAAGGGTCTCCCCTTCATTGCAGTGTCCTCAGAGGGGAAGGGATACATCCTGAGGAAAGAGAGGGTTGAGGTGCATTATGGTAGATGGAGGAACCAAGGTCTGATACATCCTATTCTAAGACACTGAGACTGTCTCCCAACCTGCACATTGGTGTCAAAGCAAAAATTGCCCTGATAAATTTAAACAGGCAGGGAAGACTTTATTCAAGACTATTGCAACAGGGGCAAGAGACTAAACTCAGCTACACTGAAACAAAAGGTGAAAGGGTTTTTGAGCTCTGGGATGAGCTAGTAGAAAAGTACTGATGGACATTGGGGAATAGGTTGATCAGTGAGATGTTGAGCGCATTGAGTTTTCTGAGTTTGCAAATATTTTTCTCTGTACTATATACCATCTGTGTTTGTTAATTGGCAGCCATCAAAGTTAGGCTCCTACTCCCCCACAGAGACTGGGAGATTGGGATGCTATATCCTTCAATGTTTACATTTCAAAGAGCTGTTTCCCAAGTACTTGAGAAAGACATTTCCTGGGTTGTAAAACTGGCAAGAGTCTGGGAGAAGAATTACATACATTTCAAAGCAGAAGAGAAAGAATTTACAGTTCCATGTTTTCTAAAGTAGATGCACTAAGAAAAGTGAGGTCAGGGGCTTATAGTCAGGAAGAAACCTGTGTAAAGTTTTGTCAGGCTGAGGGGAATGTTAGTCCATTTTTGCTGCTGGACAAGTGCTAAAGTCTCAAGGGCAGGTAACCGCAGTAAAGACTGATTCAAATAAAAAGTGATGCCATGAAAGTTTCTGTAATAAAATAGAGACACAGAGCAGAGCTAAGAGAGGAAGGAGCATTTCTCAATGTCATATTTGCACAGTAATCGTTGAGGCAGAAAGAAGAAAAGTCTCTGTCAGGGTCCATGAAAGATCAATAGGAAGTAATGGCAGAGCTGACAACAGGAAGCATTCCTGTAGTAGCACCTATGGGGGAGTAACTTGGAAGTTTAGTTCTCCATTTGGGTAGAGTGACAAGCTTGGTGACAAGCACAGAAAAATCACTGGGCATAATGGAAGATGGCAACTACTTCTCATGGGCACATATGAGCACACCATAAACTACTGTGGATCAAAGGAAAGTATTTGGAAATGGTTATGGTTTCAGTGACATATGGTTTCAGTGACATATGGTTTCAGTGACATTGTGAGAGAAGTGATGCTAGGAACTTACCTTATTTTTCTTCTTCTGTAACTTTCAGATTGATGTAAATTTTAGAGCAGTATACTACACTGAAAAAATAATATACTTATATATTATCATTCAAATAAAAATTCCAGTTTCAGTTTTGCCATTTACCTATGTGAACTTCAACAAGTTACTTAAATTCCCTGTGCTTGAATTTTATTTTTTCTTGTGTGAAATAAAAACGAAAGTTATTATGCATTATTAGTGTAATAATTAAATGTATAAAAGCATAAAGCCCAGTACCTGGTACATGAAAAGCCCCCTACAAATGTAAGTTCCCTTCCTCTATTACATTCCCATGAATGTACAGAAATGACGTATCAAACATATCAAATTATCTAATTACTCAAGATTTTAATATCGAAAACTTGCCTATATTATTTGCTTTCCTTAGATAGTCTCTATGCACAGAAATTTTAGCAACTTGAGAATACCTCCAAATTAAGATACCTGAAATCCTTGGCCTCAATTAGTTGGATAATTTAGGTGAAAAAGATACAGTATTTTCTTAGCATAACGGACTCAATTTTCCTGTCTTCAGGTGTATATGTGTATGTGGGGCTGAGGGCTATGAATTCAAACAATTTTATTGACCTTTTGGATCTCTGTACTAGGTATTTGAATTTTTTCACCTATCCCTGGCTTTGTATAGCACCTGTTTCAGTGCATCTATTTTTGTGAATTTCTCTAGGTGATTGGCTTCATGTGCTTATACCTTTCCCTAGCATCCCTAGATGCATCTTAAATACTGTTTATCTTTTATCACACAGATATAGGAAGATTGATTCTCAAAAATGACTATGTTGAATCCTTGTGTAGGTGTGCTACTGTGACTTGAGCATTTCTTCCTTCTAACCTCTGTCTCTGGAAACCTGTTTGCTTCCTTTGTATCTACTGATGCTCTATCCTTGTGCTGTAGGCAGAATAAGGGCTCCCAAAGACATCCACATTCCAATTTGTGGAAACTTATTGATAATGTTAACTTACATGGCAAAAGGGATTTGCAGATATAATTAAGGATAAGAACGTTGAGTTAGGGATATTATACTGGATTATCAGGTGTATCCAATCTAATCATACAAATTTTTAACATGGGAAGCTTTTCTGGGCTGTGGTCGGAGAGAGGGATGACCACTGAAGAATAATCAGGGAGATGTAACATTTCTGGCTTTGGAGACAGGAGAAAGGAATGTGGAAGATGGTGCTAAGGAATGTAGGCATCCTCTAGAAGTCGAAAAAGGCAAGGGAACAGATTTTCTCCTAGAGCCTCCAGAAGGAAATGTAGACCTGCTGACATTTGATTTTAGCCCTTTGAGACCATGTTAGACTTCTGACCTACAGAACTATAAAATAATGAATTTGCATTGTTTTAAGACTCTAAGTATGTAGTAATTTTGACAGTAGCAATACAAAACTTGTATCTACACATACAACCTTGGTGCAAGCTGGATGATAGGAATGAAATGGGAGGAGGCATTCTGCTTTACAATTCAAGTTTAAGGCCTGCCACTTTGCTGGAATTCCACTGAAGAGACTAAAGACCCATTCTGGGCACATCTTCATTTCCCCAGAACTATTCTTTGTCCACAACATGCCTTACATTTGGGGACTGTGTGTAAAACCTTTCCAATCATACTGCTGTCTTTACACCTTGCTAAGAATCTACAGATCATGTGGTTAACACCAGCTGCTTAACATGCCTACTCAACCTGTGATTTCTCATCACTAAATTCTTCTTAATTTAGCTGAGGGAGAGGAGATCTTAATTGTTCCTTCTCTCTCTACTCTTAGGGACTTTAATATTTCTCTGGGCTACTTCCTCCCGATCAGCTCACAAACCTCTTCTGCTAAGTACTAACTCCACAAGGACTAGAGGAAAGGAGGTGTCTATTACTGGTTTACTGTAGAAGTGTGTGTTTCTTATTTTCTTTCATTGGTGATATGGATATTTCTTTGTTTCTTTCCCCCTCTAGTTTACCTTCCCAGTTTCGGTTACATAAATCCTTGCCTTAACATGTTTACAGTATAGAACTAAAGAATGAATTTATGTTCATGTATGTATGTACATGTATATTTGTACCCACATGTGTTTATTTAATAATAATTTAGATAGACATTGGCATTCAATTTCATATGCATATACACATATGTTAACCTGAAACAAAACAAATTAAAAATAAAATAATTAACATTAGTTAATTTTACTTTTGATTTTTCTGGGTAGGCCTATAATAGGTCTTGATGTCTTGATGGTATAATGAGTCTATAAACTGCTAACATTCTGAAGGTCTTTTGTTAGTCAAGGTGATAGTTGTCACCTCCTACTGTAATTACACCATATATTCTGATTGCCAATGTTTGTTTTGGTTTATATTAAGCGTGATGATGAGTTCTTTATTTCACTAAAGTCTATGCTGTCTTCTACCCATTAAAAGGGTTTATTGAACCTTTTTACTATCTAAAAAATATCTGACCCTCCCCAGTCTCTACCATCTCCCACTCTGTTCCAACCTCTCTAATATTTCTCCTCTATTATCTTTCTAACACATATAATAAAATAAATAAAAAACTTACTATAGAAAAACTCAAATATTGGTTTAGAACAAAAGCAAAATATTCTTGTAGCCATTTTACTCCATGTGACGTAGAATGAGCATCTCTCACCACTCAGGGCACTGGAAGGTGACTTGCAGCAGGTTGGATGCAGACAAACTTATAGAAGTTACTTTGGGGACAACACTTGAACTATAGTGGGAGATTTGGAGCAAGCATAAAGAAGTTAGAAGGAGCTGTTTTAGAGAGCAGATGGTAGACCAGGGGGTTTTGTGACTTTTAACATAAATAATTCTATGAGGCAAGCAACCAAAGTAAACAAGCCCAATTTCTTTTGAATTGCACTCCAGGAACAGAAAAATAAAGGAGTGATAATAGTCGATGTTAGAGACAATTCAAAAATAGCTATTCTTTCTCATCCTTAGTTGATTAAAATATGAACATAGAATAGGAAAGGGCAAAACATGACCATTAAAATCTCTTCTTGTGGTACTTACGTTGTATTTTCTGCATCATAATCCCATGGCACCAGCTGTATTTAATTTCTTGCTATATATTCCAGTTAAATAAATGGTGCTTTCTTGAGTGCTAACTACTCATGGACATGTTCTGATGACTCTGGGGGTGAATTTACCCACTTCAGTGAACACAGTAATAAGCCAGACTCTATGCAATGTTCTAGTGGAATTAAGATACCAAATACAAAAAAAAAAAAAAAAAAAAGATACCAGATGCATGACATTCCAAATCGTTGGAAGAAGCAAAATGTAGTCAACCAAATGCCAAACTCTGATTGGAAGATAACCTAAAAGAGTAAGGATTTTATTTTTTTGGATCATTTCACATGCATACAAAATCACTCTGTGGAGGACCTTCAAGATGGTGGAGGAGTAAGACGTGGAGACCACCTTCCTCCCCACAAATACATCAAAAATACATCTACACGTGGAACAACTCCTACAGAACACGTACTGAATGCTGGCAGAAGACCTCAGACTTCCCAAAAGGCAAGAAAGTCCCCACATACCCGGGTAGCGCAAAAGAAAAAAGAAAAAACAGAGACAAAAGAATAGGGATGGTACCTGCACCTCGAGGAGGGAGCTGTGAAGGAGGAAAAGTTTCCACATACTAGGAAGACCCTTCACTGGCGGAGATGGAGGGTGGCAGGGGGGAAGCTTCAGAGCCACGGAGGAGAGCACAGCAACAGGGGTGTGGAGGGCAAAGTGGAGAGACTCCCACAGAGAGGATCGGTGCTGACCAGCATTCACCAGCCTGAGAGGCTTGTCTGCTCACCCACCGGGATGGGTGGGGACTGGGAGCTGAGGCTTGGGCTTCGGAGATCAGATCCCAGGGAGAGGACTGGGGCGGGCTGCAAGAACACAGCCTGAAGGGGGCTAGTGTGCCACAGCTAGTGGGAGGGAGTCTGGGGAAAAGTCTGGAACTGCCTAAGAGGCAAGAGACCGTTGTTTCGGGGTGCGTGAGGACAGGGGATTCAGAGCCTAAACGAGCTCCAGAGATGGGCACAAGCCGCGGCTATCAGCGTGGACACCAGAGACGGGCATGAGATGCTAAGGCTGCTGTTGCTGCCACCAAGAAGCCTGTGTGCAAGCACAGGTCACTATCCACACCTCCTCTCCTGGGAGCCTGTGCAGCCCGCCACTGCCAGGGTCCCGTGATCCAGGGACAACTTCCTCAGGACAACGGCACGCCTCAGGCTG